>NC_073305.1:106577534-106880867 GCF_027595985.1 Sorex araneus
CCCATTAGTGTGGATAAGGGTTATAAATCAATAAAGGGGCCAGAAAGAAAGTACAGCAGTTAGGGCACTTGCCTTGTACATGGCCAACCCAGATTCCATTCCTAGAACCACGTATAATCCCCCAGCATTGCCAGCAGTGATCTTAAAGAACATCCAAAATGAGAATGTCTTTCTTCTCAGAGAATCCTCAACATTCCTCTCTTTCAGTTTTCTCTCTGTCTAATTGCTTTAAAAGAAGCAATGATCTTGCTCTTTTTTTCAAGGCTTACCTTTCCACCTGCTACTTCTTCACAACACCAAATCTAAAGGTATGTTCAAGGATTCAATGCCATTGGCAAAACAAATATGTGCAGAAATAAATAAAAGATATTACATAAATTTAAGAATCTTCTACACCACAAAAAAAATTATAACCAGAATTAATGGACACACATTAGAGAGAAAGTACTTGTCTACCACTCATCTAATATAAGGTCAATATCCAAGACATATAAAGCATTTGCATGTGAAAATTCATAAGGGCGGCGCACACGGGAGGGGGAGACACGATGATGCATCGTGTCATGTTGCATCATGTCATGTCGTTCCGTTGTCCCAGGATTCTCGGGGCAGTTCTCTCTCGCACGCACTGCTCGTGTTCTGTGTTCTCAAGCCGCTGTGTAAGGACCAGATTGGGAGGGCTCTTCCTTGTGGTCTGCTTCTGTGTGTGCCGCTGTGCTCTCTACTGTCTGTCTCTCTGTCTCTGTCTCTGTAGTCTCTCCTCTGGTCTCTTCTGACCTCTCTCTGTCTCTGCTTCTGTGTCTTCTCTGTTCTTCTCCTGTGTCCTCTCATGTGTCTCCTTCTCTGTCTCTTCTGTCTTCTTCTGTCTCCTGTTAGTGCCCCTGTCTTCTCCTTCAGTCTCAGTTAATATAGCAAATTACATAGGGTGGTGACACAAAGGTGGGTTTAACATTAACAAATCAACAAAGAAGGGTAAGATCATTTCTCGAGATTAACAAAATCTCATCTAAGGATTTTGATGAAATTACTAGGAGATCCACTCAAGGGTGGGGTCCATACAAGGGTGTGTTAGGGTGTGTCTTTTTCTTCCTTCCTCAGCTAGTAATCCACTTAAATAGTTATAGTAAATTTACTTCCAATATTTCTAGCAATGTCATTCTGTATGAACACAGTAAGAGATATATTAGACTTAAAGTTTGGTTCTTCCTGAGGACATTCACTATATATTCCAGCCCACAGATCTCAGATTAGTTTAGTCTTCCTAACCCCAGCAAGGTCCTAGCCTCATCATTACTTTTGGATCATGACAGCATTTGTCTATTATCATGCTCTCAAATTATAGCTGAGTATTGTGGCCCTTTGGCCTGGCCCATTTTGATGCCAGGGTAGCTCACAGCTTGCCCTGGGTCCATTTCCATCCCTCATATGAACCCTGCTTTTGGGGTGCTAGGAACTAAGGGCAATTGAGTTGAGAAAGCAGATGCCCAGGAGTAAATATTATTGGAGTCAATCAGCTCCCAAGTTACAAAGCATATTATTAGCTGTCTTCCTATGTCCATACAGAAAGGCCATTGCTCGAATGTAAACTAAGTTCCCTGTGGCAAGGCTAAAAGGACAAAACCCATGTTATTCTACACTTGCAAAAAACAAGAATAAAACAATCAAACCCATCAAAACAAGGGAAAAGGGGAACAGAAATGACTTTTCTTTCTATTCTGCTTTTGTAGGATTTTATTCTCTTACATTGAACATCACCCAAATTACATTCTACTGCTGTTCTCTAACTTTTCTATCAATTCATTAATCCAGCTAAAAAATATTGAATTCAAACATAGATAAGGCTATCATAATATGGTAACAGCACCACATGAATTCTACATCACTGTATCACTGTATTACTGTCACCCTGTTGCTCATCAATTTGCTCGAGCAGACACCAGTAACGTCTCCATTGTGAGACTTGCTACTGTTTTTGGCATAGTGAATACACCACGGGTAGCTTGCCAGGCTCTACCGTGCGAGTGAGATACTCTCAGTAGCTTGCCAAGCTCTCCATGAGGGGCGGAGAAATCGAACCCAGGTTGGCCACGTGCAAGGAGAACGCACTACCCGCTGTGCTATTGCTCCAGCCCTATAAAATCTGAATAGAATTATATACTGTTCAAAGTAGTTTATGTTATTGTTTAAATAATACCCACTCTACTGTTATTATTATTCTAATTTCACAAATTAATATATCAAGAATCTGAGAGTATAGAAGACTTCCTTAGGCTATTGTGAATAGTGCCGTCATGAACATAGGACTGCATGACTTATAAAGGATATCTGAACCTGTGAACTTTGACTTCTCTCTATTACCCAACAGCTTTCATGTCTACTTCTTCACATTAAGCATCAACAGAGTATGTGTCCTTAATACATAATATAGGGCTTATTATATATCACCTTATTATATATCAACCTTTTTGCTGATTTATACCCCACTGTACATATTCATTTGTAAACTTCTAAAATAAACACTAACTAAATACTAAAATGATACTATTTCTGTTATCTTTCTCAACTTGCTATGGGTTTGCTAATTTCATATCTTTGTCCAAACCTTTGTTTTCTTCCCTCTGTACTTTCTAGATTCAATGAAAAAAATTCATGTGAAATGTATTACTTCTGAAAAATTTCTGCTTTATGCATATCACTCAGCTTTCTGCATGCCTTCCCTACTAGACTTATTTTCCTGAAATAAATTGCTACTTTTAGAAATTACTTTATTCCCTTCCAAATCAAGGCACTTTAAATTGCATGCTTTGATGGTTGGAGAGATTGCTTGGGATGGGAGATGTGTTCTGAAAGTAGATAAAAGACCAAACGTGATGGCCTCTCAGAATCTGTATTGTAAAACATAACTCCCCAAAGTAGAGAGAGTAAGAGGGAAACTGCCTGTCATAGAGGCAGGGGGAGAGGTGGGATACGGGGTGGGGAGGGATATGTGGGACATTGGTGGTGGAAAATGTACACTGGTGAAGGGATGGGTGTTCAACCATTTTATGACTGAAATTCAGACATGAAATCTTTGTGACTATCTCATGTTGATTCAATAAAAAAAAGAAAAAAAGAAAATTTAATTTAACATAAATAAAAAATAAGTTGTATGCTTTGTATATATAAATAACATCAACTATAAGTATTACTTGTATTTTATAGATTAATAATTATAATACCTATATAACTTGTCCTGAGTCCATCTATTTCATCAAAAGGTATATAAGTCTAACTCAGCACAGTGATTTAAGCTACATTGCAGAATGTAATTTTCAGGAAGCAAAATGGAAAAGGCTGTTAAGTAAATAGATGCAAGGGATCTTTTCCACATGTGATAGATGCGATAATGTAGTAACTGTTTCTAATATGTAATTCACTTTTATTTTAGGGATTTTATTTTCAAATCTTCAGTTCTTGATCCTAATTTACACAAGATACACAAACTATTGTATGATATCATGTTTATATTTTATATTCCAACATGTATACCTGTGGAAATACAAAAAAAAAGTAAAATATTTTGCAATATTTACACTCTTGCCCCAAGATAATCACTCTTAGTGATTTTGTTTTGTTTTGTTTTTATGACACAACTGACAGTGTTTAGGGCTTTCTTTTGTCTCTGTGTTCAGAGGCAAGTACAGGTTGTGCCAGGGATAAAACCAGGATCAGCTACTTTCAAGGCAAGTATCTTAATCACATGTTATTTCTCCAACTCTTACTTAGTCTTAGTAATTTACTGTTATTATCCTGTTTTGCATCAACCTTTAACAAAATTGGCATTCCATAACGTATTTTGTATACCATTTCATTCATTTATAATACCAAGTCCTCATGTCTTTACATAATTTATAAACAGCAATATAATGCCCTGTAATATTCTACCATGTGTGCTTCATATGTCATATTTAGTAACTTTTCCATTTTGGAAATTTTAATTGATTTTCTTTGTTAGCATTACAAATTATGATATGATGAATAGAATGCATTTGTATAAAAATCTTAGTTTTTGCTCCAGATTATGGAATTACAAGATCATAGATTCATACTTTGTGATTTGTCTTCAACTACATTGGAAATTATGGGGTACAAATAAGTAGACTTTTATGGGAAATTTCATGGAAAAAGCCTTTGAAAACATGAGAACTTAGGCTAGTCAATTCAGTTTATGACAGAAAGAAATTATTTTATAAATCAGATATTAAGGCAGTGCATATAACAGTGCATTAACACCTTGGATTAAAGGTTCTAGTTATATTAGATCTTTGCATGTTCTATACCTTGTCTCAAAATTGTTTTGTACAGATAGCTCAGTGAGAAAAAACAATTTATTTTCTGTAACAGTTTGCTTTTAAATATGAAGATTCTTTGTCATTACTGTATTACAACTGTCCTTGAAGCTATGTATGCCACATCTTGTTTTACATGTTTTCTATAGAAAATTTAATTTATGTCCCTGGTTGTAATATACATATCAGCAGAGAAATGATTAAACTAACACAATGTCTCTGCCATTACTAAATTTGTTCTGTAATTTTACAAAGTAGCATGAATTCAGTGAGAACTCATCTACCTCTGCTCCTTGTACATTTCTGCTTGAGAAAAATTAATTTGCTTCTAAAGAATATTCATAGAGAAGAGACCACTATGATAAAAATAGCTGGGAATGATCGCGCTGGACAAGATTTGAGGGTTAAAAGTAGGTAAGGGATATTCTTGACAACCTTTCAGTATCAATATTGGAAACCACAATGCCCAAAAGGAGAGACAGAAAGAGAGACAAAGAGAGAGAAGAAGAAAGAAGGAAGAGGAAGAAGGAGGAGAAGGAGGAAGAGGAGGAGGAGGAGGAGGGGAGAGAAAGGGGGAGGGGGAGGGAAAGGGAGGAGAGGAGAAGGGAGGGGAGGGGAAGGGAGGGGGAGGGGAAAGGCGAGGGGAGGGGGAGGCAGAGAAAGATGATCACTTGCCAAAGAGGCAGGCAAAGGGTGGGGGGCAGGGGGTGATGGGAGAAAACCCGGGGAAACTGGTGCTGAGAAATGTAGACTGATGGAAGGATGGGTGTTGGAATACTGTATGACTGAAATCCAATGCTCTAAAATAACAAATAAAATTTTAAAAAATAGTAAAAAAAAAACTCTATGTAGTTTTTGTGAGGTATGTTGATGCTCATATGGTTTGTATATTGTAAATTTAATATAATGTTTTGACATTTGAGACTTTTTTTTTCATTTATTGTTTTGGTTTGGGGCTGGAGCGATAGCACAGCAGGTAGGGCATTTGCCTTGCACGCAGCAGACCCAGGTTCTATTCCTCCACCCCTCTCGGAGAGCCTGGCAAGCTATTGAGAGTATCTCACCCACACGGCAGAACCTGGCAAGCTACCCGTGGCATTTTCAATATGTCAAAAACAGTAACAAGTCTTCAATGAAGACATTACTGGTGCCTGCTCGAGAAAATCAATGAGCAACAGGATGACTGTGTGACAGTGACAGTGAAAAAAATAAATGAAGCTTATATTAGAATAAAATCTAAAGGGATAAGTAAAAAATGTTTAAAAGTTATTTCTTTATCAATATCCAATTCTAAAAACTCAAAACAGAAAATCCTATTAAATATTAATGCTATTAATATATTATGTTAAATAGTTTTTTATAAAAGTTTATTTATTCCCAAACTATTTTTGAGTGTGAATTTGTGCCAGGCTTCCATTGATTATTAGGGATATTCCCTATGAACAAAATATTTGTTCCAAATCATATTCCCAGTGAAAGTCTATAAAGGCACCAGATAAACTCGTCATCAGCCACCATCCAGACTACAGGTTTTTTCTCCCGGAAGGGAGCAACATGATGTCTGCTATCGCCATGCCACCAGACTCTGAGCCAGGTTGTTTCACTCAGGGCACCCCAGAGTGGGGTGGGTGAGAGCCCTCCCTCTCACCCACCCCAAAGGGAACGCATTCCTGAATCTCGCAGACACCTCATAAGACACTCTATACCCATTCTCCATATGTACCCCACCTCATTTGATGTGGTGTGTAAAAAACTAAAGCACGCCGAGGGGGCACGTGCACTCGCGGGCTCTCCGGGCGGCTCTGTCTCACCGCCCGCGTCCGGTGCCCCAGAACCGCTGTGTGCCATCGGCCGAGGGCAGGCGACGGAAGGAAGAAGGAAGAAGGCCAAACTGGTTGCTTGATCCGTTTATTTCATTCTCTCCCTCCGCTTCTCTCCCGCTCTCCTGGATCTCTCCCCGTGGATCTGGCTCGTGGATCTGACTCGTGGATCTGGCCCCCAACCCACTCTCACAGCCTAGTTAAATCTCCACAGCATGAGGGGGTTGGGGCATACACGTAGGTGTGGTCACCATCAATAGGGTAAGGTTCCTTTTCCTTAGGGGATGCTTCTCCTAGGACTTAATTCTCTTTCAGCAGGGGGATCCACCCAAGGGCGGAGTCCCATGAATGTGTTTCTCTTCTCCTCAGCCAGCAAACATATAAGAATTCATAATACTAATTATTTTGTATGGACACAATAAGAGATGCATTAAAGCTTATAGAATTGTTCTCCTGGGGCCATCTCAATCTCAGACTACAGTGCTCAGGCCAGATCAGTCTTTCCTATCCCTGGCAGGGTCCCAGTCTCATAATTACTATTGGATCATGACAGCATTTGTCTATGATCAAACTCTTAACTTATAGTTAAGAATTAGGCACTTTGGCCAGGCCCATCTCGATGCCAGGGTAGCACATAACTCACCGCTTGCCCTGGATCCTTCCTGTCCCACGTCGGGGACCCTACTTAGGGGTGCTAGGAGCTGAGGGCAACTGAGGCTTAAGTGGAGAAAGCAGAGGCCCGGGAGGGAATATTTGAGGCCAATTAATTCCCAAGTTATAAAAACATAATATTGTCTTCTTGTGTCTATACAAAACAGTCATAGCTTTAAAGTAAATTATTCAAAAGGCACAAGAAGAGGAGAAAGGCAATATTAACTTATATAATATAAATTCAGTATCTTAGGAAGGTCTGACCTTGCAAATTAGCAGAGTCAGATTAAGGGAAAGCCGAGGATTAATTCTTTTGGGGAAGAGAGCATGGAGAAGTGATTATAGCTAAACAAAGGGATGGGAGAGATTCTGGAACACCTTGATGGGTGTGACTGGGGTAAGCCTAAACTCTGGGTAAAACCGGGACAAACTACTTGTGGCAAGGAGGGAAAGGACAAAGTAATGTCATCCTACAGTGGTGCAAATAGTAGGCAACAATAATAGAGGGAAATATATAGAGAGATGCATGTATATGTATATATACATATATATATATACACACAGAAGCTCACATAACTCAATCTTTAACAATGTGTTGGTGATATCCTAAGTAATGTCTTAATGGCCCCTGCCAAAATAGAACAATCTTCACACTGTTTCCTTCTTGGATACTTTATTGGAGCATTTTCAGCGGTTTTTCATAACAGACAATACAAAATATATTATTTCAGTTGTGCTTTGGGACACGGCTTGGGGCTTGGGATCGAAACATCCCAAATTTACTGGTGTAAAGGTGTAATGGTGGTGGAACTGGTTTTGAATATTAAATGTAATCAAATATTGTGAACTACCTTATAAAATAAAAAAAAATTTTTAAGTGTATAAAGATGCTCATGACACTGTGCCACCAGATAACATGATTTCATTATTGATTTATCTTAAAAATAAAGCATATTATTTCATTAAGTTGCTCTACTAATGTTTCTTTGTTATTGAAATTCCCCTTATTTTAAGTCAGTAAGTAAGTACAGGGAATGAGGCGCTTGCCTGAACACAGCTAACCCTGGTTCAAACCCTAGCGTCACTATAATTCCCTGAGTACTACCAGTAGTAAACCTTCAACAGAGTTCGGATGAGCCCCACACATGAAGGTACCAGCAGAGGAACCCAGGTGTGTGGAACCTGGGACTGAGACCTCCAAGGCTGCTCGGATCCTGACTGGGCCTGCTCTGCCCAGATTTCCCATTTCCCAGTAGCTAGGCGGTCACACCCAGGGACTGCCCCTACCGCTGTGAAATCCCTTCCACGGCCAGCATCCAGAGACTTAAAAGCAAGCTCTCAGAAGCGAGAAGCCTCTAAGCTTATAGTCTTATTCTAAGATATAGGATATCTTATAGCCGACTTCTACTCTGGGAGAACCTGGCAAACTGCCAGGAGTTTCCTGCCCACATGGGAGAGCCTTGCAAGTTCCCCATGGTGAATTCACATGCCAAAACCAGTAACAAGCTGGGTCTCATTCCCCTGACCCTGAAAGAACCTCCAATGCAGCATCGTTGGGAAGGACAAGTAAAGAGAGGCTTCTAAAATGTCAGAGCTAGGACGAATGGAGACGTTACTGAGACCACTCAAGAAATTCGATGATCAACGGAATGATGATGAAGATGATGAAGATGATGATGATGAATTTCTTTGTCATTTGCTCATTCAATTGATATATTTTATATTTCATCATAGAAGCAAATTATATATTATGGATATCTTTTGTCTGTTATTTGTAGTAAATATTTCATGTCAAATATATATGTTAAGTAGAATTTTTTAATCTATTGTACATGATTTTTCTATTACTTTATAATTGTTTTATTATATAATTAAATATACATTTATTATTATTTTCTCTTCCTACAATTCATGTTAAATATTAATCCTTTCCAAATATTATTTTATATTAATTTTTAACTCCATTTTCTTATCCTTAAGCCTCACAAGTCAGTTTCATCAGGAAGAAAATTAACTTATCAGTTTGCAACTATTAAGAAATGAATAGAAATCTCTTTTTCCCCTCTTTTGTCTTACTGCTATGTCAGTCTTAAAATTTATAAATAAGAATAACTAAAATAATCACTTTACAGTAAAGCAAAAGGAATTATTGTGAGATGTTTTTGTCCTACCACACCATTTTTCAAGGCATAACACTTAAAGCCAACAAAAACAACAAAAATTACACTATAAACTTGACTCCAAAATGCAAAAATTGTAACTTTAAGTTTTCTGAAATAAAATTTAATTTCTATTCTGAGCTTCTAATTTGTCACAAGCCTCAGTTGACTCTTTGTTCCATCTTTTTAACTGAAATCTGATTTTAAATTACATTTTTCCTTAAATACACAGATAAGTTAACAGAAAGAGTTGGGGTCGGGTTGAGGAGATGGATACTCTTTTTTTTTTTTTAGTTTTTTATTAGTGAATCACCCTGAGGTATGGTTACAGATATTCAAACTTTCGTGCTTGCGTTTTAGTCATACAATGCTCAAGTATCCAGTGCCCATTCTCCACCACCAGTGATCCCAATATCCCTCCCACCCCCCCACTCCATCCCCCCCACCCCACCCTGCCACCATGGCAGGGCATTCCCTTTTGTTCTCTCTTTCTCTCCTTTTGGGTGTTGTTGTTTTCAATAGAGATATTGATGGGCCATCATATTCGATCTATAGTCTACTTTCAGCATGTATCTCCCATCCCGAGTGGGCCCTCCAAACACCATTTTACTTGGTGTTCCCTTCTCTATCTGAGTTGCCTTCCCCCCAGCATATGAGGCTGGCTTCCAAGCCATGGAGCAAGCCTCCTGGTACTTATCTCTACTATTTTTGGGTATTAGTCTCCCATTTTGTTACTTTACATTCCACAGATGACTGCATTCTTTCTATGTCTGTCTCTCTCATTCTGATTCATTTCACTTATTATGATATTTTCCATGTTGATCCACTTATATGCAAAGTTCATGACTTCATCTTTTCTAACAGCTGCACAGTATCCCATAGTGTAGATGTACCAAAGTTTCTTTAACCAGTCATCTGTCTGGGGCACTCAGGTTCTTTCCAGATTCTGGCTATTATAAACAATGTTACAATGAACATACAAGTGCAGATGTCATTTCAACTATACTTTTTGCCTCTCCAGGGTGTATTCCCAGAAGTGGTATTGCTGGGTCAATTGGGAGCTCAATTTCTAATTTTTTGAAAAGCTGGACACTTACTCTTATCCATTCATACTGTCATTCTAATACCAAGCATTTTCCAGTCTTAAAATAGTGTTCACTGTGTCATTCTTGTTTCTATCCAAAATGTCCATTAAGTAACAAAGACTCTCCTCAAAATACCTTTGCCACCTAGATTCATGGTTTACCCTACTGACTACAGAACTTATTATACCACTTCTCAATACTTCTCTGAGGTCTTTCAATTAAATCTGCTGTCCAGCATCTTTCTAGAGTAGTGGAATTCTTTGATCCTACTTCAGCCCATCTGACTGATACCACAATATGACATATTTGACTGTGTCATTCTCCTGGAAGAAAGGGGCTTTGGGGAACTTGGTAGAGGAAATAGGTGTGATGTAGTGTTGGAACGATGAACACTTGAAACCATTACTAACAGTATAGTAAATCAGAGTTCCTCAATAAAGATAAAAACATGTTTAAAATACTGGACACCAAAATAAATTAAATGAATAAATAAATTAAAAGGTTTCACATGCCAAAAAAATCTCAACTTTCAATCATGTCTAACCAGAGAGATCTTCTGTTTCCTAATATTGAAGTCAATTATTTCTTGGGTCAACTTCAATTTAAGTCTCAATATAACCTCATTAGATCACAAGGTGTTCTAAAGTCTGAATGACTTATCTTTCCACCTAGAAGAAAAATAACTGTAACCTTAGCTAGAAAATACTCATGGTAACTCTCAGATCAGCCCCCAAGCTGTATCAACTGTAAAGTCTTTTTTAAAGCATATATTTTAATTAAATCACATTAATTACAAAGTGATAAAGATATTTATGACTGAGTTTCAGGTATATACTGTTCCAACACCAATCCCTTCATTAGTGCCCACTACCCTCCACCAACATCTTCAGTTTCCCTCCCACCTATCCCCTCCCTCATTGTCCTTGTGTTCCCTTCCCTAACGTATCCCCCCTCACACCTCTCTCAATGTCAATCTTCCTACTGAAATTTCTACTGGGAACAAGAGTCTTCTGTTAACATAAAAAGTATTCACACTTACTAATATGCAGCCAGACCCCTATCATTGGCCTATCACAGGAGTAAGTTCATGTCTATATTCTAATTCCCAAATATTGTGAAGTCAAAGAAAAATGTGAGCCATTTCACATTAATTTTGTTTAATTATCTAGAATAACAATAGTAAAGTCATTTAAAGAAGTAGATAATATGTTATTATATGTATCCCCATATATATGTATATATATATGGGTACAAAATGTAGAGACATATGAAAACATATTATCTACTTCTTCATATATATAGCACTGTAGCACTGTCATTGTGTTCATCAATTTGCTCGAGCGGGCGCCAGTAACATCTCCATTATGAGACTTCTTACTGTGTTTGGCATATCGAATATGCCATGAGTAGCTTGCCAGGCTCTCTCTTCCCTGTGGGAGGAATACTCTTGGTAGCTTTCCGGGCTCCCTGAGAGGGATGGAAGAATCGAACCCAGATTGGCCACGTACAAGGCAAACACGCTCTACCTGCTGTGCTATTGCTCCAGTTTTATATATATATATATATATGTATATATATATGTGTGTGTGTGTGTGTGTATAAGATACATATCCTACATAAATATAAAGGATATATATACAGATAGATATCCTTTATATTTATTTATTTATTTATTTATTTGGGATCATACCTTATTATACTCTGATTTTATTTTTTGGCTCTGTGTAAGGAGTGTGGCAGTGATCAGGGGATTATATTGGTGCCAGATATCAGCTGAGTCAATTCCATGCAAGGCAAGTGCCTAAACTTTAACTTTGTACTCTCTCTTTGGCCCCATAAATTTATTTTTCTTTTGGGGGGAGAAGGGTATTCTCATTTTTTTTATTGAATGACCATGAGATACAGCGTTACAAACTTGCTCATGATTGGGTTTCAGTCATACAGTGTTCCAAGACCTGTCCCTTCACCAGTGTACATTTCCTACCACCAATGTTCCCAGTTTTCTTCCCACCACCCACCACCCCCACCCCAGCCTGCTTCTATGGCAGGCACTTTTCTCTCTCTCACTCTTGCTCTCTTTCTCCCTATAAATTGTATACAGCTGCATACATTTAATACAAAACCAAATGAGATACATAAGTTAATCTTTAAAAAGAAAAGTAAGAAAACAATTGTGTATATACTATCAAAATATACAATATTTCTGCATATTGGTTATAGTAGGATAGGAGAATGTTGAGAAAATTATAAAGTAATCTTCTCTATTCTCACCAAAAGAGTCAAAACTAAGTTATACAAGAAAGTAAGAAAGTTGGTGACTAATTAATATTAATGATAGACTTCTAAGTATTTAACTCTGTACGTGCAAACCAAATTTGTGATTATGTTGCTGTGTTATTTTGAGAGATATCAACCTTAAACATGGGTGCCTACATGATTGATGTCAGTTTAATAATTCAGTAGGAACTGTGACTTCCATCTCCTTATTTGATGCAGTTGATATGTCTTCATTAGGTTCCTATGAAACTTTCCATTTTCTCTAATAGTTGTGTTATTATTGATATAGACAAGGTTATCCTTTCTCTGCAATATTTTTATACAGTACTTTAAATGGGATTTTAAATGATTTTTCTCCTTAATCTGTTGATATAATCTTACCAGTTTTCTCTTGGTTATATAATTAAACCTACTACACATCTCCTTGTGGAGAGCAAAATTTTCTATTTCTCTTTTTTTCTCTCTTTCACTCTCTCACTCTTATTCTTAGCCCCCTTCTTCAGATTCACTCACAGCACAACGTACTCATTCATTCACTTACTTTAGTTAGCATCTAATCAAGAAATGGCAGGTTAAATTAAATTAAGTTTGACAGAAACATAATAAAAGGACAATTACACAAAAAATGAGAATTTATTATAAATAACCACACAAACACTTATCTTCTTGCACAATAGTTAGATTAACACATTTTTATATTAATCAACACTATGTCTAATTTTCCAAAAATAATTTTCATTGACTCAAACAAAATTATTTGTTTGACTAATTACTAATCCAAAGAAATAGCTAGCTAGAGAAATTTCCACAGGTTACACGAGTTCTGTAATGGTCCCTTTAAAAAGCTCTCAGGAAACATGTTTTTAATATAATGTAAGGCAGTGGAAATGCTTTAAGATGAGAAAGAAAGCAGAAAATGTCAGAGTGGCTGAAAATGTGACTAGACTTGATTAGAGCAAAGAAGAGAGATTATTGGCTCAGCACAAAAAGAAGAAAAATAATGAAAGAGACTGTAGCTGACAGAAGTAGAATTGAGTGAGTAGATTGGTAGTTTTGAGACAAACAAAAATTCAGTTATAGAAAACAAGAAAAAATTAGAGAAAAGCAGATACTATAGAAGGCCAAAGAGAGAAAAATATTTTGGAGGCCTTTAATTTAAAATAATCAAGCATTCAAAATGCTTCATACTTTATTCTAAAAAAGTAACATTTCATAGAAAGTGAGTATAGGTGACAATGCAGGTATTTTAAAGGTGAAATAAAATGTCGTTTTGTGGTGAGGATATGGTGATGTGAAAAAGGTGACAGTCTTATAATTCTCATTTACTGATGGTGAGAATGTTGTCTGATCCAATGCCTATGAAAAGCAGTATGGACGGTTCTCAGTAAATCCAGAATTGAGCTCCCATATGAACCAGAAACTTCACTTTTGGGCATTTATTCCCAGTACAGAAAAACATTCATTCTAAAGGACATATGCACACAATTATTCATTGCAGCAGTCAGTACAATAGCTAAGATTTGAAACCAGCCTATATATCCAATGACAGACAAGTGGATCATGAAGTGGTAAATATACACAATAGAATACTGTAAAAAACTAAGGCACGCCAGAGCCGTGTGCACTCGAGGGCTCTCCGGGCAGCTCTGTTTCTCCGCCGGCGTTCGGTGCTCTGGAAACACTGTGTATGGGCTGGATTGGGACGGCCGGTGGTCAAGGACAGGCGAAGGAAGAATGAGGACCAAGCTGGTTGCTGATTAGTTACCGTTTATTCAATCTTCCATCTTTCTCATCTGCACTCCCAGCTCCGACCTCAGTCTGGATAAACTGCAGCCTCTCTTGCTTCTCTAGTCTCTCCTCCTCCTTTTCTCTCCCACCTTGCCCTCTTAGGCTACACCCAGCCAGGTAGCAAAATCAACATAAGAAAGCCCTTCCTGAGGGCAGGGCATTACAAAGCCCTTCCTGACTCTTAAGGTATTTTTCTTTCCTCAGTCCAAACACTCATTAACATCTTAATACTAGTTATTTTTGTATGGACATAGCAAGAGATACTTTGAGGCTTGCAAGGCAGCTCTCCTGGCAACATCTTGCTACAGACTCAGACCACAGCACTCAGGCCAGATTAATCACTCCTAACACTAGCAGGGTCCAAATCTTGTTATCACTGTTTGGATCATGACAATATTTGTCCATGATCAAGCTCTTAACTTATAGTTAAGCATTAGGCACTTTGGCCAGGCCCATCTCGATGCCAAGGTAGCACACAACTCACTGCTTGCCCTGGGTCCGTCTCGTCCCTCGTCGAGACCCTGCTTTTTGGGGTGCTAGGAAGTAAGGGCAGCTGAGGCTTAGATCGAGAGAACAGATGCCCAGGAGGAAAACATCATGTAGAGTCAAATGACTCCCAGGTTACAAAAACATAACATTTGCTGAGTCTTCCTGTGTCCATACAAAAAGGACATGGCTCTGAATAAACTATGCAAAGGACTAAAGGAGAAGAGAAAAACAATGTTTACAAGTCAACAGAACACTAAGAAAGAAGCTACAAATAAACAAAAAGGAATAGGAGCACTGTAATGGGAGTAACCCAATAAACCTAAACTACCTGAGGCTGTGTTATCCTACAGAATACTATGCAGTTTTAAGGAATGATGAAAACATGCAATTCACTGGGACACAGATAGAACTTGAAGATATGTTAAATAAAGCCAGAATAAGGATAAACATAGGATGATAATACTTATACATGGTATTTAGAATAATTGGATAAACGCAATGTTTTAAAGCAGGGAATGTCCAGGTTATCCTTGTCCACCCCCCCCCCCACTCAAGCCTAAGGGAAAAGAGAAGAAAATGAGTGAAATGCAAACACAAAAGTTCATAAGTTTGTAACTGTACATCACAGTGATTCTCTAATAAAATTTTTTTTAAAAAAAGAGACAGTGGAGGGGAGAAGAGGACGAGAGAGATGATCTACAACAGGGGCAGGGTTCAGGTGGACTGGTGGTACTACACAATGATAGAGCTAAATCTCCATACCACAGCGTCAACAACACTGAAATTATGAGACCCAAATATTAACAATCAAACTTTTAAAAAAGGTGCCTGTCAAGCGGGCAGGTTGGGGCTAGGTGTATAGGAGGGAACATTGGTGGGAGGAAGTTATCACTACTTCCTCAGTGGTGGGTGCTGGAACATGGTATGTTAAAACTCAACTTTGTAGGTCACGGTGCTTTAAAAAAATTTAAAATAAAATGAAACGTAATTTTAAACATTGACATCTGAAGTTCTCTGAGCATTGCTGGAAAATTTGTGTAACAAAATATCATATGTAATGTTCAAAATGAACTGTAACATATCTAAAGTTTTCAGGATTAAATTTAAACACCATCTCCATTTAAACCTTTAAATCTTTATTCTCAGAATCTCAAAGTATATTACTGCACTACATAATTCATTTGCAACAACTTCTTAGGGGACAGATATTAAATCTGTTTTGTAGAATAGAGAATTGGCTAGATTTTGTGGAATTCCTTTAACTTAAACTAAGGAAAATAGTTATAATCTCAGGTCTCAAAACACAATTCACAATCTTTTTCTCTTTTTTGTCAATAATTAAAATTAATGTAGCACTTGTCGTCCCTTTGATAAATCATAGATTTACTCGAGCAGGCACCAGTAGCGTCTCCATTATGAGACTTGTTGTTACTGGTTTTGGCATATCCAATACGTCACTGGTAGTTTGCCAGGCTCTGCCATGCGTGTGGGATACTCTCAGTAGCTTGCCAGGCTCTCCGAGAGGGGCAGAGGAATTGAACTTGGGTTGGCCGCATACAAGGCAAACGCCCTAGCCACTATGCTATCACTCCAGTCCATGATATGGACTGAACTGGAGAATATCATGAAACGTGTCAGTAGAAGAAATACATATACTGATGCTCTCACAGGTAGTATAGAAAGAAACAAAGTAAGAGAAGAGAAAATTATCAATAAAAACAAGCCTGTATTTTCTAACAACAAAACTGGGATCACCAAAGAGGTTGTTTAAAAGAGAAGTGTTCTATAGACAAATGTCCTGTGGGGTTATTTGCACTTTAATGGGGAGCATGGTGTGGTAACATTTAACCCTAAAAGATAAAGGATATTTACACTCTTATAAACTAATGTTATCTCCATAAATTTATATTTTCTGCAAAATAAATGAGTTTGAAGCTCTTTATTCTTCTATCCAAAAAAAAAATTCTTCTAAGTCTTAGGTGCTTGATTCCCCTTCATAACTGACTAAAAATCTGTCACTGTATCACTGTCATCCCGTTGTTCAATGATTTGCTTGAGCGGGCTTCAGTAACATCTTCACTATGAGAGTTGTTGTTACTGTCTTTGGCATATTGAATACACCACAGTTATCTTGCCAGGCTCTGCCGTGTAGGCAAGATACTCTCAGCAGCTTGCCAGACACTCTGAGAGGGACAGAGGAATCGAACCTTGTTCAGCTGTGTACAAGGCAAACGCCCTACCCACAGTGCTATCACTCCAGCCCTAAAAATCTATACCCATCAATTTAAAAACTTACTTTTGGATAAACATGACAACCTTTGAGAACTTGTATTGCAAACCATAATTTCCAAAAGAATAGAGAGAAAAAGAGAAAGAGAGAGAGAGAGAGAGAGAGAGAGAGAGAGAGAGAGAGAGAAGAAAAGTGCCTGCCACCAAGGCAAGCTGGGCATGGAGAGGCGGGAGGGAAACTGAGGTGGTGGGAAATGTACACTGGCGAAGGGATGGGTTATAGAACACTGTATGACTTAAATCCAACCCTGAACAACTTTGTATCTGTATATCGCATGGTGATATATGGCAATTTTATTCTCCAACTATGTTCTGACAATCTACAAAATGGTAGTGAATATGCATCAATATCCTTCTCTTGATTTGTAAACTTATACCTATGTTCACTGTGATAAAGTGTTAGGTGATATTCTTTAAAAGGTAAATGTGACCAAACAGAGAGTCAACAATACTGTAAATATGTGACAGAAATTATAATAATGTTTATAATTTTATGAGACCCAAAAGATACTACTGGGTTTAAGGTGCCTACCTGCCTATGCACAGCAGAGCCTGGCAAGCTCCCTGGGGCATATTCGATATGTCAAGAACAGTAACAATAACAGGTCTCATTTCCCTGACCCTGAAAGAGCCTCCAATCGTTGGGAAAGATGAATAAGGAGAGGCTGCTAAAATCTCAGGACTGGGCTGAATGGAGACATTACTGGCGCCTGCCCAAGTAAATTGATGAACAACAGGATGACAGTGATACAGTGATACCTGCCTTGTACACTGCCAACCTGATTCATAACCAGGAGTGTGTATGGAATCCTGAGCACCACCAGGAGTAATCTCTCCAAGTCAGCCCTGAGCACTGCCAAGTGTGCTCCCACCAATATAAATGTTTTTTTTAGTTTTTAATGATTTTGCTAAGTTTTCTAGGGTGGGTCAGAGGAACCATGGGATACTGGTAGCAGAACTCTGACACTGGTTGTAGGTAAGGAGTTGGAAGGAGGAATGCCTAAAACTATTAACAGCTTTCAAAATCACAGATTTGCAAAATAAAATTGGAGAGAACAAGAAAAGTTTTGGCTCATAGTCGACTGCAAGCAAGGCAAATGCCTTAGCCTCTGTACTGTTTCTACAACCCTAAACTTTATTTTTTAAATTTGTTTTAATTCTAATGAATCATCGTGACACACAGTTACAGACTTACAAATTTTTGTGATTACGTTTCAATCAAACAGTGTTCGAACATCCATCCCTCCAACAGTGCCCATTCTCCACCACCAATGTTCTCAGTGTCCATCCTGCCACCCCCCACACTTTCCCAGCCCCTGCCTCTATGGAAAACACATTCCCTCTTACTCTCCCTCTCTGTCTCCTTTTGGGTGTTATGGTTTTCAACATGGGCACTAAGCAGCCATTATGCTTGGTCCATAGCCAATTTTCAGCATGCATCTACCATCCCAAGAGATCACTCCAACCCTCATTTGCTTAGTGTCTCTTCTCTGTCCCACCTACCTTTGCCCCCAGCACATGAGATTGGCTTCCAAGCCATGGAGCCACCCTCCTGGACTTTATCTCAATTATCCTTAGGTCTTATTCTTTTATTATGTTACTTTATATTCCACAGATGGGTGCAGTCATTCTTTGTCTGTTCCGTTCTTTCTGACTCATTTCACTTAGCATAATACTCTCCAGGTTGATCCACTTATATGCAAATTTCATGGCTTCATCTTTTCTAACAGCTGCATAGTATTTCATTGTGTAGATATGCCAAAGCTTCTTTAACCAGTCATCTGTTCTTAGGCACTTGGGTTTTTTCCAGATTCTGGATATTGCAAATAGTGCTGCAATAAACATACAAACGCAGATGTCATTTCTACTATGCTTTTTTGCATCTCTGGGATGTATTCCCAGAAGTGGTTTTGCTGAGTCAAATGAGAGCTCAGTTTCTAGTTTTTTGAGAAACATCCATATTGTCTTCCAAAAAGGCTGGACCATTCAGTGTTCCCACCAGCAGTGAAAGGAGAGACCCCTTCTCCCCACATTCATGCCAACACTGGTTGCTTTTGTTTTTTGGATTTTTTTAGATGTGTGTCAGTCTCTGTGATGTGAGATGATATTTCATTGTTGTTTTGAACTTCATCTGTCTGATCATTAGTGATGAGGAGCATTTTTTCATGTGCCTCAATATCAGACCTGATGTTGATACCTGAACTAAAGGTATCTTCAAGGATGAAATGCCATTGACCAAGCAAGAGGAAACAGAAATAAACAAATTGGACTATCTCAAACTAAGAATCTTCTGCACCACAAGAGAAGCAATAACCAAAATACCAAGACAGTCTACATAACGGGAAAGGATACTCACTCAATACTCCTCCGCTAAGGGGTCAATATCAAGGATATATAAAGCACTGGTCGAACACTACAAGAAGAAAACATCCAACCCCATTAGAAAATGGAGCAATGAAATTAACAGAAACTTTCCCAAAGAAGAAATCCAAATGTCCAACCCTAAACTTTAAAAAAAGTTTTTAAGGTAGACTTGTTGTTTGGGCGCTACACCCAGATGTGCTCAGGGCTTATTCCTGGCATATGATCAAATTACACTGCATGGTAAAGAATTAAATATGAAATATTCTGGATGAGACCCCTAAGCGGCCACACATGAATGGCTCCTCTGTTTCTGAGACACTATGATCCTGGAGGCCCACTAACTACTTTCGACACCCAGCGGCTTCTTGCAGAAATGCCTCTAGACTGTGAACTAAGCTACCGTCCCATGCAGCCCAGGGAGGGGAAAGGTTTTTCTCTCTCAGCCTTTCCTTTTGGTGGCGGAGTGGTGACCACCATCTTTTAGAATCCACTAAACAAGGGTACGAGCTTGCAGTGATGCAATTTCTGGCAGAAATTTCTCTAGACTTAATTACTAAATACCAGAAATCCAAAACCTTATATGCTTTTCATTCTCAGCAATGGAAAACATTATCAAATGATGCCTTTTCGACAGGTCTGATTGTTGGGGGAAAATTCCAAATAATAATAGAGTTTTCTGTTGAAATATTGAATGTAATCAAAATAAAGAGAGATTAAAGTGAAAATCATCAGCCACACAGGCAGAGGTGGGGTGGGTTGGTAGGTATACTGGGGTTCTTCGTGGTGGAACACGTGCACTGGTAAAGGGATGATGTTTGATCATTGTATGACTGAGACTTAAACCTGAAAGCTTTGTAACTTTTCTCATGGTGATTCAATTAAAAAATAAATAAATAAATTTCAAATAAATATGAAATATTCTGGTGTATTTTCCAAAAATGTTTAGTCTGGGGCCTGCGAGCGCGAGTCCATGTGGGCGCCGGCGCAGCGGGCATGGAGCGTAGGGTCGCCATGGCAGAGGTGCAGCAGCTCCGGGTGCAGGAGGCGGTGGACTCCATGGTGAAGAGCCTGGAGAGCGAGAACATCCGGAAGATGCAGAGTGTCATGTTCCGGTGCAGTGCCAGCTGCTGTGAGGACACCCAGGCGACCATGCATCAGGTGCACCAGTGCATTGAGCGCTGCCATGCACCAAGCCCAGGCCCTGGTGACGGGGGAGCTGGAGAAGTTCCAGGACCGCCTGGCCCGGGGCACTATGCATTGCAACGATAAAGCCAAAGATTCAATGGATGCAGGGAGTAAAGAGCTTCAGGTGAAACGACAGCTGGAGAGTTGTGTGACCAAGTGTGTGGATGATCACATGCATCTCATCCCAACCATGACCAAAAAGATGAAAGAGTCTCTCTCAGCCATTGCAAAATAGAAGTCTGTGCCCCAGGCCATGGAGACTAAGGGCAGGAGTCTCTTTGAAAGAGAAAATGGGAATGTTGGTCTTTTTAAACAGTGTGAACAAATGAAGGAAAAAAAAGAAAGCAGCAAGTTTAAGGCTGGTTACTTGCCTCTGGACACTGGTTCCTTTATTTTTCCAGCCTTAGAAGTGAAAAAGAAAAAAACTGGTGCTTAAGTTTGCATCAGAGATAACACAGGAGACATTTGAGAACCTAAATATCTGTGGCAAGTGTTTGTCCTGGCTGTAGGATCTCTCGTACCAGACCATAGTCCTCCAATGTGCCAACTGCTCTCAGCACTCAGTTGGGTACCAGAAAGCTGGAAGGTTCCTCTCATCTGCCAGTGATCTGATGGAGAATGAAGGCAGGTGTTTGTCCCAACCTCCTGTTGACTATAAAGATCACTACATTGTTTTTTATAAACCAGTGAAGCAAAAATCCATGAGGTCCCTAATTTAGGGGTGTGTAGCGGGGGAGGGAACTGGTCTATATTTTGCTTGGTTTTATTTTATATGCAAGAGCAAGAAATTGCTTTAAGATAGAATTGGGAAACAAGGATAGTTTGTTTAAGAACTTTGAAGTTATTTGTGTCTATTTGTGGCCATCACAATGTAAATGTACACTACTTGAAATTTTCCAGCATTGCATCTTTCAGCTTGGAGACCCTGCAGAAACATGACAGGTGATATTACAGTGAGTTTGAGGTGGAGCTTCTCTCTTCCTGGCTGCCAGAATGGACCTGAGGCTCTCTGCAACTGAGTGGCAGGATAGTATTGAGACACTCTCCCTGGGAGAGAGAGGGGAGTCGGTTGGGTGTATACCAGTGTACAGGAATGAACAGTGATAGAGCAACTCTTCACTGTTGAGTTTGACTGGATCTAGAAAAACCTGGCTTTCGTGGGGAGAATGCAATGAAAGCCTAAACTCAGTATGCAGTGGCCCTAAAATGACAGAGCCCTAGGGAAGCAATCCCTTGGCAACAGAGAGAAAAAAGCAAGTAGCTAGGGTTAGCAGAAGTTGTGACTCCTTTAGAGCAAAGGAAAACAACCCGTTTACCAAATACACTTTGCCTGGGGCTTTACATCCTTCATTGTCCCAGTACCAGCACCTTATCATTTTGATAAGGGCCTTGTCTTTTTACCAATGTTTTACTTGATATTATAGCCTGTCTGTTTGCTGTTCAAGATTGTGATATATTTTCCTAGTGGTTTGGTTCTAAAAAATAAATAAGATTTAATTTTTCCTCCAAAAAAAATGTTTAGTCCTTCTTTTAATTGTTTTAGTAGTCTTAATGTTTAGTAATTTTGTTAAAGTATGAGTCTTTAATTCTTTTCAGTGTCTGACATTAAAGATACTAAAATAAGAGATAAGTCTGACAGTTTTTTCAGTTTTTCTTTAATTTTTATTTTCATGTGTCAAATTTCTAACAGTCTCACTGAATTTTATCTGTACTAAGAAGGTTATGGGACAAATCGCCAGGCTGTTTTCACTCGGGGCACCCCAGAATGGGGTGGGTGAGAACCCTCCCCGCCAAGGGACCCAGCCCCCACAGCCACCCTCCACTACCCAACTGCCGCCATGCTCCAGGCTGCTTTCCAGACACTCCAGACAAGCCTCACATATGAATGAAGTCCCAAGGAACCCAGATAATGCAAAACTTTATGATCTTGGACTCTGGACTCAATGAGACCTGGAATCAGAGATACTCTGCCTGCTATCCCCCAATCTCCTGCGACCCAGGGATCACATCCATAAGCCACACCCTGCCACACCCTGCCTTCTCCAGATCTCAATGGCTGCTTCTCCCAGGAGTATAAAATGGGGCCCCCATAGCCATGCCACCGGACTACACACCAGGCTGTTTTCACTCAGGGTGCCCCAGAGGGGGGCAGGTGAGAACTCTCCCCGCCCCAATCCTCTCCTACCTGTCCAAGGTCACAACTGACCCAGCCCTGGCAGTCGACCTCCAATACCCAACCGCCAGCACACTCCAGGTCACTTTTCAGGCCACAGGACACATTACAAGACACTTTCTACCTATTTTTCATAATTACCACACCATATTTGATGGAGTTAAAACATTAGACAACAAATCATAGAGAGTAATTTATATATGTATATAAATATATATACATATATATATATAAATGTATACACACACACACACACACACACATACACATACACATACTTCTCAGAGAGCCTGGCAAGCTACCGAGAATATCCTGCCCACACAGCAGAACCTGGCAAGCTACTCATGGCTTATTTGATATGCCAAAAACAGTAATGATGCCTTTTTCCGGCCCCGCGCGAGATCGACCCCGGAGGCAACTGAGCCACTTTGGACGCGAGCGGCGCCCCCAAAATGCCTCCAAACTGTGTGCTCGGAGCTTCTGGCCCAGGCACTGCACGCGGGGTATGGTCTTTTCTCTCTCAACTCTTTCTTTTTGAACGCAGCGAGGCTATAGCCGGTTTTTAGACTCTACAGGAAGCCCGGGAAAGCCGATGGGGTGGGACTTCTGGATCCGCCCTGTGCCGGCCGACATTTAAGCACAGAGCCATGTGGGGACGCTCCTTTCCGGCCCCGCGCGAGATCGACCCCGGAGGCAACTGAACCACTTTGGACACGAGCGGCGCCCCCAAAATGCCTCCAAACTGTGTGTTCGGAGTTTCTGGCCCAGGCGCTGCCAGCGAGTGATGCAATTACCAAAAGAATTTTCCCTGGACTTCATATAGAAATCCAAAACCGCGCAGCTGCTATCACAGCCGCGCGACCTAATATCTCTTGACTGTCAGCAACGTGTTTGTAGTGACGTGTAATTTCTGACTTTACTTTCCCTGGACTTTATACAGAAATTCAAAGCTGCGAGGCTGCTGCCATGGCCGCGCAACCTATTGTCATTTAATCATCACCAATATGAAATGTTTCCTTTTTAATGGGTCGGACTTTGGTGGGAAATCCTAACAAGAATAGTAAGTCTTTTGCTGAAATATTGAAGGCTACCAAAGTGGTAGCCATCTCTATAGACTGAACTAAGCCATATCCCCACGCCAGCTGAGAAGAAATATCTTTCTTTCTCAGGAAGAAACGCGGCGTGGCGTTAACCATAGTATGATGTCCATTAAGCTGACACAGACCTGGTGGCGTGGGAATGGGATACAAGGGAATAAATTATTATGTACTTGGAACAGCGGGACGCTGGTGGAATCTCGAGCCGGGGCCGATACCAGCGTATCACTTTTGGTTCCAGAAACTGCTTGCAGACATTCTACCAGACTATCAACTAAGCCAGAGCCCCACGCCGGCTGATGACGGGAAATAACCATCTTTTTTGGTTTGTTTTCCCTTTGTCAGGTAGCGTGGTGATTACTAAACAGGCGTGATCTCGGTGGCGCTGGACGAGGGGGGAAAAAATAGAAAAGTTATGTAACAAACAGCGGGACTTAATATCTCTACATTCTCAGCAATGGAGAGCCATCAAATGCTTCCTTGACAGTGGGACTGTCTTTTCTTTTTTTGGGGGGAAACCCTAGCAAAAATAGTGAGTTATGTGTTGAAACATGGACTGTAACCAAGATAAAGCGTAAACGAAGTGAAACTTATCACTTACAAGGGCGGGGACTGGGGGGGCGTGAGGGAACGGGAGGTATAATGGGGTGGTTGGTGATGGAATATGGGCACGGGTGAAGGGAAGAGTGTTTGAGTATTGTATAACTGACATAATCCTGAGAACTATGTAACCCTCCACATGGTGATTCAATAAAATTTAAATTAAAAAAAAAAACAGTAATGATGAGTCTCGTTCCCCTGACCCTGAAAGAGCCTCTAATCATTGGGAAAGATGAGTAAAAAGAGGCTGCTAAAATCTCAGGGCTGGGAGGAATAAAGATGCTACGGGTGCCCGCTTGAGTAAATCAAAGAACAACAGGATGACAGTGATACAGCGACTGGAATATTATGAGTTTAAATTAAATATAACTAAATCAACTCATTTTGATTTTTGTGGCTGAAAGAAAAACAGAGTTGAAATGAATTTTAACACAAATGACTGTCTCAATACAAAAAAAAAAAATCCCTCTTCAGCTTTTCTAGTCACCCAATGCTCTGTTTAAATGAGCATTAAATGAGCATGACAAATCAGAGAAACTCACTATCAGTAAGGGACTATTAGTGACTTTCTTACTCTCAGGAACTTGTTGGGAGACTGCACAGTTGCTCAACTGTTAACAGCAAACAAGTCTTCAGTAGGAATACTAGGAGTGAAAGGGTTTAAGAGTGATTTTATTCACATGACTTTGGTCATTTGTATTCCTTCTCTGAGGAAGTTTCTGTTCATTTCTACTCCCCATTTTTTGGTGGGATTGGATGTATTTTTTCTCATAAAGTCCTACCCGTGCCTTCTATATCCTTTACATTAACTCCTTATCAAATGGGTATCAGGTAAATAATTTTCCCATTTATATTGGCTGTCTATGTATACTGGTCACATTTTCTTTGAGGTGCAGAAGCTTCTTAGTTTAATGGAATTCCAGATAATGGAATCCCATTATCTTTTCTTTCACTGGCTTGGTCAATGGTGTTTCATCTTTGAAGATGCCTTTAGTTTCAATGTCATGGAGAATTGTGTCTATGTTTTCTTCCATGTACCTTATGGATTCAGGTCTGAGGTTGAGGTCTTTAATCTGTTTTGATCTGATTTCTTTGCATGGCATTTGAAAGAGGTCTGAGTTCTTTTGCTTATTTTTTTTGTGCATATAACTGTCCAATTTTCCTAGCACTAGTTGTTGAAGAGACTTTCCTTGATCCACCTTTAACAAAAATTTAATGATCATATATTTGAGAGTCTGTATCAGAATATTCAAGTCTCTTCTATTGATATGCAGTTCTGTCATTATTTCAATACTATGCTGTTCTAATTACTACTGCTTCGTAGTATATTTTAAAGTCAGGGAAGGTAAGCCTTCTATCTTTCCCCCAGGATTGCTTTAGCTATTTGGCGGGGGGTTGATCTATTTCTTTGAAAGATTTCATGGGTATCCTTATAGTATTGCATTGAATTTGTATTATGCCTTGGGAAGTTTTGCCATTCTGACAATATCAATCCTCCCAATCCATGAAAAGGGGATGTATCTCCATTTCTGCATGTCTTCTTTGATTTCTTAAAGTAGTGTTTTCTAGTTTGCTTTACCTTTTACCTCTGTATCACCAATCAGGGATATACAAATCAAAACAATGAGATTTCATCTCACGCCACAGAGATTGGCATACATGAAAAAGAACAAGAACAACCAGTCCTGGCATGGTGTGGGGAGAAAGACTCTCTCATTCATTGTTAGTGGGAATGCCGACTGGGCTAGCCTTTTTGGAACACAGTATGGGCAGTCCTCAGAAAACTAGAAATTGACTTCCATATGACCCAGCAATACCACTTCTGGGAATATAACCCGGGGGCCAAAAAACACACAGCCAAAATGCCACCTACACTTTTATAATTATAGCAGCACTATTCATAAAAATTAGAATATCAAAACAACCAAAATATCTGAAAAAATGACTGAATAAAGAAACAATGGTATTTCTACACAACAGAATACTATGTTGACTGCCAGGAAGATGAAGTCATGAAATTTGCTTATAAATGGATGGGCATGGAGAATATCCTGCTGAGTGAAATAAGCCAGGAGAGAAACATACATAGACTGATTTTAGATCCCACTCATTTGTGGGATATAAAAAAACAGTATGAGATTAATACCAATGGACAGTAGAAACGGAAGCCAGGAGGACTAGTCCATGATTGAAAGTGTGTCACATGTGTGTGGGGGAGGGGGAGGGGTCAGGGGACAACTGGGACAGAGAAGAGACCAATGTGACAATTTTAGATGGAAATGACTACTCTGGACAAGAACTGAGTGCTGAAAAATGGTAAAGGGATATACATGATAATCTTTCAGTACCTGTATTACAAACCATAAAGCCCAAGAGGAAAGAGTATGAGGGGGGGAAGAGAGAGAGAGAGCCAGACAGACAGACAGAGAAAGAGGCAGAGAGACAGAGAGAGGGTGAGAGAGAAAGTGCCTGCCACAGAAACAGGCTGGGGAGAGGGGAGGGAAACTGGGGGCCTGGTAATGGGAAATGTACACTGTTGAAGAGAGGGTGTTGGAACATTGTATCACTGAAACCTAATCATGAACAACTTTGTAACTGTGTATCTCAGTTATTTTATTGGAAGTTTTTTAGATATTGTTATGGTGTGTCATCAAGGACTTTACTTGAAGCCTAAATATAATAATATTATGTAATTTGATATAACAATCCCTGGGCTTCTCCAGGGATTGCATCAGTTGAACATGGCTTTCTTATCAGATCTATGTGCATTTAAATGTCCATGCTCAATGAAAGAAGAAAAAATTAGAAGATCTAACTATCTTGATCCAACTGAAGTCATTAGTGAAAGACTATAGGACTTCTATCACAGCATGATTCCTCAGGAAAAATTCTGCTTAATTCCCAGGATTTCCAAAGTCACTTTTTAATAAAGTCCCTGCATTCTAAACAGTCTCAGAAACTGTTTCCACAGAACACAATCTGAAAAAGTATCCTTTCATGTAACAACATTTAATGTTAGCTATATTTTCTCTTGAGAGATTGTTTGGAGGTTCTAGCAGGGACTGGAGTAATAGCACAGCAGATATTACTGTCAACCTGGGCTTGATTCCTGTATCCCTCTCAGAGAGCCTGGAAAGCTACCAAGAGTATCCTGCCCACATGGCAGAGACTGGCAAGCTACCTGTGGTATATTCGATATGCCAAAAACAGTAACAAGTCACACAATGGAGATGTTACTGGTCCCCGCTTGAGCAAATCGATGAACAGTGGGACAACAGTGCTACAGAGCTATATTTTCTCTTACTAATCCTACAATTTTCATTTAATTATTATTCAAAAACACAAATTAAAATAAAATATTCTGTTATCAACATTCTCAAATATTTTCATTGGTTGGAATTTTTTAAAACATAAATAATGGTATGACAAAGCAACAACCAATATTTATGCCAATATATGACTTGCAATTCTTTCTTTAAATAAAGAATAAAACTTCATTAGCAACTGCTGAAAAACAATTCCAGATATTCTAAAATATTTTCTACGTATTTATACTGTTATAAAAACTATCTCATTATTTTTTTCTTCTTTGCAATATGAATGCCACAAGATTTTTATTACCAGGGTTAATTGGGGGAGGAAGGGATAGAAATAAATATTGATTCATATTTCAGTCAAGGATAGAGAAACAATAATATTCTAAATTATCTATGTTCCTGACCCAAACTTGCCCTTATTGAAATTAATGCAATAACGGCAGTCAAAGAGTTTTAATAATATCTAATGCAATATCTGACAACTCAATGAAGAAGTTTAGTAAAAACATGTGAAGTATGTGGCTTCAATTCAAGCTCAAATTGAGACATCTTACTTGCCTCCAAGTCTGAATACACTTAGCATCTTATTACCTACTGATTGCTGAAAAGGAATATAAGAATTTGATGCTAACACATTCTGCTACATTTTAGCATGCCTAAGGCAAACCATCCATATAAATGCATGGAAGAGATATAGTACAGCAAGTAGGGTCCTACCTTGGACAAGGCTGACCCAGGATTGATCCCCACCACCACCAGGAGTGATCTCTGAGTACAGAGCCCGGAGTAAGCTCTGAGCACCACCACGTGTGATCCAAAAAAATAATCAACAAGCAAACAAAATGTATGGAAGAGATACAATTGCATGAATAGAAGATACTGCTTTAAGGTATCCCTTAAATAGGACCCTCTAAAAGAGAAATAGTAAGCCCACTTACAATCATAGACAAATGGCCTCTAAACAATTGAGTGATCCAATTTGAAAATTCTGTAAAATAAACTGATGCATAATCTCGTACCCCCGAGCCACCTTTCTTCACTGGGGTCCCTCGGTGGGGGGTGGGTTGAGTTTCCCTCCCCACCCCAAGCAGAGCCCCGGCAGCCAAAAGCCTCTGGAACACAGCCACAGCCATGCTCAAGGCTACTCTCCACACACTTGAACAAGCTTCACACATGAAGGAACCAGCAGAGGAACCCAGGTGTGCAGGACCCGTGTCTGAGATCTCCAAGCCTGCTCAGATCAGGACTGGCCCTCCTCTACCCAGATCCCCCATTTTCCAGTAGCTTGGCAGTCACACTCACAAACTTCCCCCAGCGCCATGTAACCCCATCAACAGCCAAGATTCAGAGACTATATAAAACAAAGGTCTCACTCCCCTGACCCTGAAAGAGCCTCCAATCTTTGGGAAAGTCGAGTCAGGAGAGGCTGCTAAAATCTCAGGGCTGGAACAAATGGGAACATTACTGGCACCCACTGGAGCAAATCAATGCAAAACAACGGTATGGTGGTGATACAGTGAAACTCAAAAACTAAAGGAAGAGCTCAAAACAATATTCCCTACCTCACTCCCTACATCTTAAATTATAAAAAGATGCATTTAAAATAACACAAAACTCTGTTGCATTATTATTTATAGTTTACCCCTCTAAAATATACCTAAAATTTCCTTGTATATATTTTCCCCTTCAAATTAAATAATTTATCCTACATTTACAGATTATACTTAAAGTTGGCAATAAAGTTAATTTGTCATGTAATCCTTGGCAATTTATCTAAACTCTTAAGTCTCTGTTTTCTAATTTTGAAAATAAGAATTAAAAAAAACCTATATTTTTTCCTGACTTTGGTTAGAGATAACAGTAGCACTTCCTTTATACTAATGCTGTGGGGGAATAAAGTAAGGTTATCCACATAAATTTAATCCACAAAGATCACTTACTACAATAATTACTTAGTCATTATTAACTACTATTTTTTAAGAACCTGGAATATAGTAGACTCCAAATAATTTTAGGTCTTAACCCTGCCCTCTGTATCCCTAACCTCCCCCTTTCCTTTACATTTATCATTATTTATAGAAAACTCTTTCACTGTAGGTCATTAATGCTTTGGGTTTTTTTTTAATCAATAATGATGGGTAAGGATCTTGTGACTATTTTTGGTAAATAATTGTAATTGAGAAAACTCTGATGCTTTAGCCCAATTATTTGAGAGGTTTTTTTTGAGCACTTTATTCAGTTCAGAGTACACATTTGTGCTAAATCTGAACCCAAGTAAAAAGATATATAAATGTATTTAACATTTATTTCCTTAGGCCTATTTCGATGGCACATACAATATTTTTCTTAATATAATAATTAGCTATCTTTTTCTAGTGTATGACTAAATACCCTTGGAGATAGATATAATTTGCTTAAAGTATAAACAAATTAGTACTTACTTCATTATTTATTTATTTTTACTTTTTGGGTCACACCTGGCGATGCACAGATGTTACTCTGGCTCTACACTCAAATTACTCCAGGTGGTACTCAGGAACCATATGGGATGCTGGGAATCAAACCCAGGAAGGCCATGTGCAAGGCAAATGCACTACTCGCTGTGCTATCGTGCTAGCACATTTTTATCTTAATGACTCTCAGACAGGGATGAAGCAAAGATGAAACGTGTGTGTTTTGGGGGATGGCGGGGAGTTGAAAAAGTCTTTGTGATCCAACATTATCTTTTATGGCTTATCAGATAGATTATTTACTGAGTAATCTTCTTTAAATTGAACTCTTTAAAGTTGCTTTTTTTTTTTCGTTAATGAACTACTCTTTGAAAAAAACGTACAGCCTGTCATGTACTTTATAAAATTATGCCTTAATATAAAGGCACAAGTTTACAAAAAGGTAATCATTAAATGTTTGGATTTTTTTATCCTATCCCAGTGTGACACAAACAGTAATTCTGCTAACAGTAATAAATCTCTTGTTATTTACGGAAGACCTGTGGGTGCTATAAAAATTAATCAAATACGATTTATTTAATTCCACTTCAACAATGTTTTGACTTCACAATTTTTCACCACTTACTAAGAAATTATTATTTTCCCATCATGCATACATGCGTCAGGATTTCTTGTGCTAAATGATAGAACACTAGTTTTAGAGAATCAAGTACCATATAAACTACATTATGATAATATTAATTGAAATTTCAAATTCAGGGAAACTTGAAATTGATTCATTCAGAGATAGGTGTATCTTCTCATTCAGCATATGATCAAGACAGAACTCAAGCTCAGTTCCTCTCAAGTAGACTCCTACAAGAACTTTTAATGCCTCAGTTTTACTATAGCAAAACCAAAAATATTCTTTCTCCTGACAAATTTTCAAGTGTCCTTAGAAAATAAACAACTTCAATTATGAGTTGGAAAGAGCAAAGAACAGAACTACAAACAATAGATATCTTGGGTCAACTGGTTATCAGTGAAATTCACTTTCTTTTTTGCTTTGAAAAATGCTTTAAATGAGAAAAGATAAAATGTTTGGGAAATTTGTGGGTGGCCTCCTAATGTCCATCATGGGGTCTGGGTTCACTCTGGAGAATGCTAAGTTTATTGGCACAGACCTGACAGCTCAGTTCGTATCCCAGTGACGCAGTGCTTTTGGGCCTAGAAATTTTGGGGATCAACTGAACCACATTAACTAGTAAAAGGGGCTATGGAGTGCCAGGAATTGAACTTGAACCCAGTGCAGGTCAGGAATGAGTTCTGTCCCTTTTAGTTATTTCTCTGATCTCAGAAAATTACGTATTAACTGGATATTACTATCACTCTGTATTAGCCAAGGAGACATATTTTCACAACCAAAAAACATATTAACTTTTATCATTTTAGTAAAAAATTTGTTTCCTCCAGCAATATTTATTCCTCAAAATATCTTTGACAAGGTGTCACAGTGTTAAAAAGACATTTTAGAAACCACACTTTATAAACCACTCAACACATTTTCACAGCATTACTCCAGTTATCTACACTTTTTGACACTCTGATATCTTTTCAAAATGATTTGCTTAATATCTGATTCCTGTAATACACTTCGGGCTTTGTGAGAACAGAGAACTTTTGGCATTGGTTGAGCTGAATATCCACCACCTATATTGTCTATCCCTGCACAGGAGTAACCAAAAATTGAGTTGAAACAATTGTTAAATTAATGAATTTCAAAAATATATTTAAAAATAAATAATAAACAAAATAAAAATCACTTAAACTGTTAATATAGGGATATTTTAATATAGGGATATTCTAGTAACTATTGAATGACATATTAATCAATAATTTGCCAAACAAAATGATAAAAATCTGTGTAGTTACAACATATAACATATTATTCTTATTAAAAGTAGCATAATGGTTGTGTTTAAATCAATTTCAAGGGTTGCAGTGATAGCACAGTGGGAGGGCGTTTGCCTTGCACACGGTCAACCCAGGTTTGCTTCGCAACACCCCATATGGTCCCCTGAGCCCCACCAGGGGTAATTCCTGAGTGCAGAGCCAAGAGTAACCTCTGTACATCGCCGGATGTGACACAAAAGGCAAAAAAAATCAATTTCAAAATGTTTTAAAAAGTATTTTACTACTGATCCCAGATTATATAATAAGGTGAGAGGGGGAAAAAAGAATTTAAAAAAAGGTAGAAAAGGTAGAAAATAACAATAAAAAATTAAAAATAAATAAAAGAAAAAAATACAAATAAGACACATTTTCTGAACCAAAAATGCAAGTAAATTATTAAAATGAAATGTATAAATAATATTTTTAAATGAATAAGGAATTCTGTCATTATCCAGTATGTAAAGATTAATACACTGTTATTTGAAGGTTGACTTTGTTTTTTTCTTATAATTTATTGATTTTTTTTAATTAGTGAGTCACAGTAAGGGTACAGTTACAGATTCACACATTTTCGTGATTGTTTTATCCTCATGCAATGTTCGAGAGCCCATCCCTCCACCAGTGTCCATTCTCCACCACTTATGAACCCAGTATCTCTCCCACCCCCCTGTCCCATCCCCCACACCCCACTCCACCTTTGTGGCAGAGCATTCCAATTTGTTCTCTCTCTCTCCTTTTGGGTGTTATGGTTTGCAATAGGGGTATTGAGTGGCCATCATGTACAGTCTCTAGTCTACTTTCAGCGAGCATCTCCCTCCCTGTTCAGGATTTCCAATCACATGGTACTTGGTGTTCCCTTCTCTATCTGGGATAACTTTCCCCCAGAATGTGAGGCTAGCTTCCAAGCCATGGAGCCAACCTCCTGGTATTATAAACTACTATACTTGTGTATTAGTCTCCTACTCTGCCATTTTATATTCCACAGATGAGTGCAATCTTTCTATGTCTGTCCCTCTCTTTCTGGCTCATTTCACTTAGCATGATACTTTCCATGTTGATCCACTTATATGCAAAGTTCATGACTTCATTTTTTCTAAGGGCTGCATAGTATCCCATTGTATAGATGTACCAAAGTTTCTTTAACCAATCATCTGTTCCTGGGCACTTGGTTTTTTTTCCAGATTCTGGCTATTGTAAACAGTGCCGCAATGAACACATAAGTGCAGGTGTCATTTTGACTGTACTTTTTTGTCTCTCCAGGATATATTCCCAGAAGTGGTATTGCTGAATCAAATGGAAGCTCAGTTTCTAATTTTTTGAGAATCGTCCATATTGTTTTCCAAAAGGGCTGAACCAGTCGGCATTCCCACCAGCAGTGTAGAAGGGTCCCTTTCTCCCCACATCCTCTCCAACAGTGGTTGCTTTTGTTCTTTTGGATGTGTGCCATTCTCTGTGGTGTGAGGTGGTATCTCATAGTTGTTTTGATCTGCATCTCCCTGATGATTAGTGATGCAGAGCGTTTTTTCATGTACCTTTTAACCATTTGTATCTCTTTCTTGGAAAAGTTTCTGTTCATTTTGAAGGCTGACTTTGATTTGTTGTAAATGTATATGACAATTTCTACAGCAATAACTACATTTTTAAGAGGTACAATTACTATATTAAGAAAGAACATAAAATATAATTGTGCAAAAGATTTTATTAAACCTGATTTGGCACGCGGCCAACCCAGGTTTGAATCCCAGCATCCCATATCGTCCCCTGAGCACCGCCAGGGGTAATTCCTGAGTGCAGAGCCAGGAGTAACCCCTGTGCATCGCCGGGTGTGATCCAAAAAGAAAAAAAAATGAGAAAAATTCACCTATATTAATCTACCTAAATCAAAATAATTCTAAATTTGGGTGGTTACCAATTAAAGACAAGGGCTATCACAGTAGATTTAAAAAAAGCAAAACTAAACTATGTATTATCTACAAACAATACCCTTTACACATAACCAGCAAAGTATGAAAATATGCCATGTCAGCTGGAATAGAGAGGGGATCACTAAGAAAATGAAGGTTGGAGGGATTGGTCTTGATGGGAAATGTGTGCTGGAAGTAGATAAAGGTCCTAACATGATAACCTCTCAGTATCTGTATTGCAAACCTTTGTGCCCCAAAGTAGAGAGAGTGTATGGGAGAAATTGTCTGCCAAGGAGGCAGTGAGAGGGTGGGAAAAGGGTGGGAAAGCATACTGGGGATACTGGTGGTTGGGAATGTGCACTGGTGGACAGATGGGTGTTTGCTCATTGTGTGATTGTAACTCAAACAAGAAAGCTTGTAACTATATCTCATGGTGATTCAATAAAATAAAAAAAATGCCATGCTAGTTCTAATCAAAATGAAACTAAAGTTTATAAAATTAGAGAAAGAAATTTTCTGAAAGAATTGCCCCCATGCCTGGCTGTCTTCCCTAGGCCCCTCGGAGGGGGTTGGCTTCAGTTTCCCTCCCTTCCCTAAGCAGAGCTCCTTCAGATGAAGACCTCTGGAACCCAGCCACAGCCAAGCTCAAGACCCCTCTCCACACATTCGGACGAGCCTGACGCATGAAGGAACCCGCAGAGGAACCCAGGTGTGTGGGACCCAAGGCTAAGACCTCCAAGCCTGCTCAGATTGGGACTGGGTTTTTCTGCCCGGATTCCCCATTTTCCAGTAGCTAAGCGGTCACACCCCTGGACTTCCCCTGGGCACCGTGTAATCTCATCAATGGCCAACATCCAGAGACTATAAAACCAAGCTCCTGGAAGGACATCTTATGGCTTAGTTCTCCCTCTGGGAGAGCCTGGCAAGCTACCAAAAGATTCCTGCCCACATGAGAAAACCTCGCAAGCTTTTCATGGCGTATTTATATGCCAAAACCAGTAACAATGATGGGTCTCATTCTCCTGACCCTGAAAGATCCTCCAATGTGGCACCATTGGAAAGGACGAGTAAAGAGAAGCTTCTAAAATCTCAGGGATAGGATGAGTGTGACATTACTGAGACTGCTCGAGAAATTCAACAATCAATGGGATGATGATGATGATGATGATGATGATGATGATGATGATGATGATGATGACAGAAAGCATAATGTTCTTTAAGTTTAATATGGTGAGAAATGAACCTTCATTAAAAACATACAGTACAAGTTAATAGAACTAAAAGGAAAAACAAGTTTGCTATATTACATTTAAAGAATCCAATATCCCTCTATTCATAGAATTCAGGAAGTAGTACAGAAATCTAACTGTATAAAATAATCTCACTGGGGGAAGAAACTGACATAAATAATTGTAAATAAATGAAATGTGTAAAATGAAAGGCAAAAGAAACTGCACATAACCATTCTACTCTATTTGTCAAAGGTGTTTCTATAAGTATACAAGCTAACAATTCTAACACTATTAATGTAGATAGGCATTAAACAATTACATAAACATATGGCAGTGGCAGGCATTAGCTTTCTCACTATGAAAATCAAAACACTGAGATATAGCTCACACTATTCACATTGGCACACACAAAACAGAAGGAAACAAGAAGTGTTGGCATGGATGTGGGGAAAAGACACCCTCAACCACTGCTGGTGGAAAATGTCTACTTGTTCAAAGTGATAAGTGCCGATATTGGAAAACAATATCGGCACTTATCAAAAAACTAAGAATTGGGCTTCCATATGACCTAGTAATCTCACTTCTTGACATCTACCCCAAGGACCCAAAAATTATTCTGAAAAACAAGACTTTGCTCCTGGGTTCATAGCAGTCTTATTCACAATGGGCAAAATCTGGAAGCAACCCAACTGTTCAAAAACACATAACTGATAAAAAAAAAACATGGTACATGTGCACCATAGACTATTACAGGGCTATGATATGAAATCATACAATTTGCCTCTATGTGGATGGACCTTGAGAGTATCATTGAAGTTAGAGGAGAGGGACAAATTCAAAATGGTCTCTCCTGTATGAGGTAATAAGAGCATAGTTAGGGAATAATAAATGGCTAACCTCAACAGATCATGAGAATTGGTCTACATAACTGAACTTAATACTGCAGGGTATAATGGGAGTTGAAGTGATCCATCACTGAGACAGTGGTAAGGAAATGTAAAAAAAATGGTAAAGAAAACACTCTGGCAAAGGGTTTGAAGTTAGAATATTGTATGCATGGAGCCCTATAATTACCAGCATTGTTAACCATGGTGTCTCAAATAAATGTTAAAATTAATTCACATAAAACAAGAAGCAAAGGCCATAATCATCCATGTAGTGTGTTTTAAAAAAATTGGGTGCTCTTGGAAGGACAGAAAGATTGCACTCATCTGTAGAATATAAAATAACAGAGTTGGAGACTAACACCCAAGAATAGTAGTATATAATAACAGGAGTTGGCTCCATGGCTTGGAAACTGGCCTCACATGCTGTGGGAAAGCCAGCCCAGATAGAGAAGGGTAAAGTAAAATTTCATTGGAGAGCCCGCACGGGAAGGGAGATACGTGCTGAAAGTAGACTAGAGACTGAACACGAGGGCCACTCAATACGCCTACTGTAAGCCACAACACCCAAATGGAGAGGGAGGACAAAATGGAATGCCCTGCCACAGAGCAGGGTGGGTGGGGGGTGGGATTGGGGGGTGGGAGAGATTCTGGGTTCATTGGTGGTGGAGAATAGACACTGGTGGAGGGATGCGCTCATGAACACTATGAGGAAAAAACAAGCATGAAAATGTGTAAATCTGTAAATCTCATGGTGACTCACTAATTAAAAAATAAAAATTAAAAAAAATTGGATGCTCCCTGCGTGTGTTCAGTGGTCAGGATGCTTTCCTACCCAGGATGGACTATGGTGATGAAGGAAGGGAAGGAGGAAACAGGGGGCCAGGCTGGTTGGTGATCAGTCGCTGTTTATTCCAATCTCCATCCTGCCATTTTTTCCATTCTCCCCACACCTATTCCAGTCTCACTGTGCGCCCCACTCCAGTTTCCCCTTACCCCTCATTCCCATCTCCCGTGGTCCTTCATGCTACTCTCCCATCACCCAGTCTCAAAACTTAGTCATCCACCCCATCCCCTCGAGTTCAGGGTAGCAAATACAACTAGGTGAGACAGCACAATCAACATATGTAAAGCCCTTCCTTCCAGGGAAGCTCTTCTAAGACAAAGATCTCATCCTGCTAGGAGATCCACTCAAAGGAGGAATTTCATCTAAAGGAGTATTTCTCCTTTCCTTAGTTCATATCCATTTATACAGTCATCTTAAATTTACCTCTTAATAATCTTTCTAGTGATTTTGTATGGAAATAATAAGAGATATTAAGCTTAAAGGGTGGCTCTCCTGGGCACATTTCGCTATAGATCCCAGACAACAGCCCTCAAGCCAGATTAGTCCTTCCTAACCCCAGCAGGGTCCTTGTCCAGTCACATCTCTTTGGGTCAGGACAGAGTTTGTTCATGCTCTAAAGCTTCCTGCGACAAAGGAGAAAGGATGGAAGAGAAAATATGAACTGTTATTCTACACTATGTGGTAAAGTATTAGACTTAAGAATATCAATATGAACGTGTATTTACTTAGCATAGATACAGGTAGGTAATATTTTATGTGTGAATATACATGGGTTAGTACATACACACAGATATTTCTGGACTATGTAAACTGAGAAGATCTAGAAGTGAGAGATCCCAGTAACAAGAATACCTAAGTCTCAGGTCTTAGATTCTAGTACTATATTTCAATAAGAGGAATACTTAGAAAAATTAGTAATTCTAAGATTAAAGAAAAATTATTTGTATATAATGAATTATTGTAATGACAGAAAGTGAACAAGTATTTTTTTAAAGATGAAGTGTTATAGGTGTATGACAAATAGGAATAGAAGCTGTCTGAAAAAACTGCCCATAACCAATAGTGAAACTATTAAATTGAGTAACAAAATAGTATTATTTTATAATCAAAAATATAAAATAGCTTATTCGTAATTATATATGTAAATTATTAAATAAATTAACAAATGGAAAAGAAAAATTTTCTGTTGCAGAAGATTTCTAAATAAACTTATATAGATATTCCACTATAAAGTAGAGGAGCCATAACTCTGCTCCTTAAGTGCATAATGTGCACAGTGACTCAGTGACTTTCTTGCACAGAATACTGTAGAGATAGGGGAAAAGAGGAACTCCAAAGTGGAGGAACCTAAAAACTATTGTAGCCGACTGATCAAGGTCAGTATCGATAGCCATAAATCATGTTGACATTTGTACCCTTGATATGAGTAATGAAAATGGCACTTTACCTTTCTAATCTTCTTCCCCAAATCTACTATCCTAGTTTAATCAAGAGGAATATTTTAGATAAATTACAATAAAGGGCCATCCTATAATATATCCACATGTACTCCTAAAGACTGTCAAGGTCATCACCAAAACCAATGTCTGGAAACTGTCAAAACCAAAAGATGCTAAAAAAGATATGACAAATGTAAAGCAATAAAGTGAATGGTATCCTGAAACACACACAAATATAGGAAAAAGGGAATAAACTATGGGCTTATTTAAAATAATGTATCACTAAATATAAAAAGCATATTATTATTATAAGATGTTAAATGGGGAAATCTTACATAGAGAACATTATGTAAGAAACTGTATTATGAGCTGTGAAGTTTTCTACAAATTTTAAACTCTAAAATTTAAGTATATTAATAAAAATTTTAATGTTTCACATGCAGAGCTTCTATAAGCTTTAGAATCCTAGAAATAAAGAGAAGTGCAAGTTTTCAGTGACAGAAAACCTGGATGGTTTTCAAAGTGACAAAACTCAAGAGAGCATACTATTTCTTGGAGGAATACTGTATGCTAGGAAAAAATTAGGAAAAAATAATATTTTAATGAAACATAACTTTTAGACTAGGTTATATTTTGAACATGGGGGAACTACTTAAATATCTCAGAAAATGAATATATAACATTTTTAGGAATTTAAGAAAATTCACACATACTTCTTCAAAGAAATATTAAACACAGGAGCACAGAATAACAGGTAAAGTTCTTGCCTTGCATTGACAAACCCACGTTCAATTTCCGATACCCACTATGGTGCCCAGAACCTGCCAGGAGTGATTTCTGACTGCAGAGCCAGGAGCATTGTCAGGTATAGCCCCAGCCAAAAAATAAGACCAATTACATTTAGACCTTTCATATGCTACACATTTACTATACCATTTGAGCTGTCTCCTTGAATCCCAGATTACTATTTTTGTATCTAGGTTCCTATCTTTTTTTCTTTTAGTTTGTGATCGGGCAAAGTAGTGCCACCATAGTCCCAACTATAGTGAATAACAGTTTCTTTCTCATAACAACCCTGCCAACACTATTTACGGACTTCTTGATATGTGCCATCCACATGGGTATGCGATAATGTCCAGTTGTTGTTTTGATTTTCATTTCTCTAATCATGAGTGAAAATGAGCACTTTTTATGTCTCTTTGCCATCTGTATGCTTTCTTTGGGAAAGTGTCTATTCAGCTCCTCACCCCACTTTTAGATAGACTTGTAGTTTTTATTGCTGAGTTGTTTGAGTGCTTTATAGATCTAGGATATCAGCCCTTTATCTGATGTATTATGAATTTTCACTTTTAAAAATAAATTTCTTCACTGAGGGTGTGGTTCCTTGCATATATCAGGGTCTGGGTTCAATCTCAGAGTAGATAAATTTTCTTCTATTTTGTAAGTTTTAAGGAACAACTACATTGCAGTGGGGTTGAAGGAGAGAAAAATAAAAGGAGCTATATCCTAACCTCCACTTATTCAATTTCTATTTAACTGTTCCCATAGAAGCTCTACTCTCAGTTATTTAAACAGAAATAACCTGGCAAAGTGTTCTCCTACTGAGGCAACAGCAAAATATCACTCCTGATTCTTATTCAAATATATAACTCAACAGCCCCTGGTTTAAAAAAAATGTAAATACAGTATTTGTCTTTCAATCATGATTAAGCCATAATTTCAGATTCTTTGTAATATTCCAAGTTCCCAGGCCTCTGAGAACACTTAAGGACATAAACCTGCCACTGGCAATGTTTCACAGTTCAATTAAACTGGAAGTAGGAAGTAATTTTGAGAGTTTGAATAGGTTCTTGATGAAAATATTGGTTGGCAAAATGATTGTGCCCTCATGTCTATCCAGCACATCTGGTAGAAAAGGACTGCCAGTATATTTGCATTCCATGAACAATTAAAAGCATAATCTTTCATTTGAGACAAACAAAGAAATTTTGAAACAGCAGTTGGTGGAAAACTTCCTCATAAAGGAGTAGTCCCAACTAAATTACTTTAAAAGACTTTTTTTTCAATCTTCAAAAGCTTCATTGACTGATTCTCATTACTTAAAAATTTCTCACCTGGCTTGATACTTATCATTGCACTGAGTAATTTGGCAAATATTGCAATTTAGGAGTGGGAGAGGATAGTGAGAATTACATAATAGAGAGACAAGAGATAAAAGATATAAATGGGAAAATAAAATATATAAATCAGAAACCATTTACATAACAACTGGACAAAAGATCACCATAGATCTTAGTGGACAGAGAAGATGACAGAGAATTGAAAATTCACTTGGACAAAGAACAAAACAGCAAATAACACAAGGTGAGAGAACAAAGTTTATCTTTTTTCAACAGATAGCTAGAAGGTATGGGCAGAGTATTCGCTAATAGAGTAGGCAGAACTGATACCCAACCTCTGGCACCTTGTTCTACAAAACAAAAATACAAAAGGGACAAAAGGTAAAATATTTGTTTGCTCCAGTAAGCAAAGAGGCAAGGGAGACAAGATCTCACATCTCAGCCTACCACAGACCCAGGGCAGGGTCTTTAAATTGAGAAAATAAAAAATTCACTAAGCAGCAGATAGATGATGAAGAGTGTAGGAGGTGGCAGTGTTCTTTAGACACTGGCACAAGATTAGATTTCACCAAATTTTGTATTATCTTGCTAGTTGTCTATCATTTTCCCATTCTCCTATGTATGGTTCAAGGACCACAGCCATTTACTTGAGAATGGACACAAAGTAAAAAAATCTCTTTTTATTGTATTTTATTAATATTTTAAACAATTGAAATTCAGTACACTCGAACAAAGTCAATGCAGTGACTGTGAGTCTTAGCAAAATGAGAAAACAGTGAAAGAAACTTTAGGACTCTAATAGAACCTATAAGGGTGACCTATCCTTCAGAGACATTGTTTTCACCAAGAGACTACATTTTCTTAAGAAAATTGCTGGTCTAATACTGGGTATATTAATTTCTAGTTACAAATTAAATTTACATTAAGATAATTCTGATTTAAAATATCTGGAACTATGTCCAGTTGTGCTCGTTTGTGTTAGGAAAAATAATAGATCATGAGTGGCTATATTTTGTTGTTGTAGGCAGATAGAAAGGGGGAACCTGGAAATGAGTTTTGGGGAAATAATAAATGTAAGAAGAAACTGCCTAGCTTTGATGCAGTCCAAGGCATGATGACCACGTACATTTTAAAGGTTCTTTGGATAGGGAGCTCTTTGAAGAAGGAGAAAATAAACTACTACCCAGGTACAGAAACTGAGACAATACCTAGAGAAGTGGACCCCTCAGAAAAAGATAAACTTCAAGAGAATGTTATAAGATTCTATACAATATTATAATGTTATAATGTTAAAAGATCATTATAAGATTTTAAGAGGACCATCGGGAGTCCTTTGATTTAATGAAAAGGATGTGGAGTAGAGTCCTCAAGCATATGAATTTTGTAATTCTATTTCTAAGGTCAAATTTTGACTTTAGAGCTCAGAACAAATGAAACAATACCCAAATAGACTTTTATGCATGCTAGAACTCCAGGCCAAGATAGATTTGAAAAGCCCTTTTGTAAAGCCAACTTTGCAAAGGCCTTCAAGGCTCATTTTTTACTCTGGAGTTTGATCTGCATCTTAACCTGAGAAGTGTATATTCTTTCTTTTCACTTTATGACTCATTCTCTAACCAGGAGAATTCTTTTTAGCTCATTCTTCATCTTAGAGAATTCTCCATATCTTGACCTGAAATATGCACTTCTCACCTCTCTCTCTTTTTCTATCTCTCGTTCACTCGCTCACTCACTCACTCGCTCTCTCTCTTCTCTCCACATCCTCCACCTCAATTCTCTAATTTCTATCAATAAACCTGTTTTATCTCACTAATTTGTCTCCTCCTAATTTTCTTTTTTTGGAGGAAGAATATGATTGCATAAGATTATGTTTTCCTGCAATGAGTAATTCCTTGCTCCACCTGGGTACCTGGTTCCCCAAGAACTGGAGTAGTGGAGACCATTTCCTGTGTGTACAGAACAAGTGGACTCCAATGAAGCTTGAAAGCAGCAAATGGGGGCAATGGGATGCTAGTGTTCGTGCCACATATATGCTAAGAGCACGTTTTAAGAGTCCTGGCCCACAAAAGGCATTTCCTTTGATGGTCAAAGTAGTGGAACAAAGAGGTGGAAGCACTATTTTTTCAAGGGTATATCCCTAGCTCCCACTTTACCCAAGACAACTATGATTCTTTCAGAGGCAACCAGGAATCAGGTGACCTGCAATGGTATTTGCAAGCTACCCTCAAATTTTCTACTTCTATTGGAAGTCACTGCTTCCACCTGCAACACCATGAAACAAAGTATCTTCAAATCTTAACGTGACCTGAGAAGGAGGCCTTAGTGTAGGAAAAGGGTTTCACACTATAATAAAGGACATAGCGGACTATAATCTGTTGGATTACAATATAAAATACATTAATTTTCAATGCTGGAAAGACTTCTAATAAATCTGAGACTTATTTTGCATTAATTAGTCTAGAAGGAATAATTATATGATCTGCATTCCACAATCTATACCAATTTCCAATCTCTTTTCAGAAATAACTGATGATCATGCCCTCTCATTCCTAGGGCAGGACTCTGCAGCATCAGAATATTCAAATAGAAACTGCCTTGAGAATGTAGTGAAATCTACTTTGTTTGGTGACCTATTCTGTTACTTCTGAGATAACGTACCTAAAACTTTACAGCTAGTAGCTGCACTCAGACCAAGTGCTTAAAAAATACAAATAAAATAAAAAATAAAAAACTGAACCAAAAAAATGAACCAAAATACTTTACAATTACAAAGTCTTTTTCACATTTTCCCCGAGAACTCTCAGAAAAATCTTGAATTCTAGCTTCCTATAATGAATATGCAATTGTTTAGTGTTTTGATAAACTTCAAAAGACTTTTGCTTTCCACTTACAAATTTTTTTAGTTTTACTGCAACCAGTGTGACAGGTGAAATAATAAACAAAAGCAATAAATGACCATAAGATAAGAAGCTGAACCTTAGTAATTTTGCTTTGAAGATTTTTAAAAAGTAAAAATGCTAGTTTCCACAGTGGAAACAGGAACTTGTTATTTCTGTTCTTAGTTTATCACTAAACACTATCTTTTAACCTGCTTCATGTGAATTTGTCCCTAGATCCCTTGATGATTTATTGCTTCATCATGGTAAGGGGGTGGCAACAATGTCAGTCATCGAAGAATGAACCAGCAAGTACTGCCCAGAGATGCAGGCAGATGCAGGGCTGGACTCCTTGCATTGAGTGTGTCGATCTGGCCAGTACTTTCTGTACGTGAGCAGCACATCACTAAGAAGAAATTGAGAAGTTCTACATAGAGCTGGAGAAGTTCTATAAAAAAGACCACACCTTCTATAAGGTCATTTTCAGTGATTTTAATGCCAACATAGGACTGAGAAGATTGCTTAAAGAACTCCACATCAGGACCCATGGCCTAGAACAGAATGAACAGGGTGAGAGACTATCTGAGTTCATTATATAGATCAAGACCATCCTTGGTAACATACAGTTCCAGAAGGCCAAATCTAAACACTGGATATGGAAGTCTCCTGGTGGACAGTTCCACAATGAAATTGACCACATCATATTCAATTGACGATTTTGCCTGACCCATGTTGCTGTTGTCCCAAAATTCCAGACAAGGTCAGACCACCATCTCCTTTGTGCTAAATTCTACCTAACGGAGCGGGGAGAAAGGGCTGCAAAGTTTAAGAAGAGAACTCCCAGAAAAACCACCACTGGGAGCTCTTTGGCCCTATTTTGGCAACATGGGAAGATGTCATTGTCAACAATATTGATGAGAAATACAATCAACTGATTCAGCACCTACATGACTCTGTGAGGAATGCCGAGAGAGAGAGAGAAAGCTACAAAAAAGACACCTGATTTCAGAAACTCTCTAGCTCATTCACCAATGTGGCTTGGCACGAGCCTCAGACAATCAGAAACTAATGTCCAAGCTTGAAAAGCTGTGCAGAGAAGCGATAAAGGAAGACCTCAAAGAGAGAAAAAAAGAGCAGCAGTGTTGGCCGATACGACAGCCACTGGGAAAAGTATTCGCAACGCCCACCTGTCCTTCTCCAACTATAAGACCAGGATGACTTCCCTCTGATGTCCTGATGGATCTGTCACATCTTCCAGAAGGGCAATGGAAATTTCTACTCAGATCTCCTTGATAACCACATCAACCTGCCCACATATCAAATTCCGCAGGATGGATATGTCATTCCCAGCATTCCCCCTTCAGAAATCCAACATGCCATTTCATCCAGAAGGAAGCGTATAGCACCTGGTCCAGACAAGGTCAGACATGAACACCTGAAGAATCTGCTGCCATTACTCATCAATACACTGGCTCAGCTCTTCACACACTACCTGTTTGAATGCAAGGTTCTGTCCCAATGGAAAACCAGCAGGACCGTTGTGTTGTCCAAGAAGGGAAACATCCACGATATCAGCAACTATCGGCCAATCTGACTGTTATCTGTCATCTACAAGTTGTTCACCTGAGTCATCCTGAATAGGATTGGCAGAACACTAGATGAAGGGCAACCATGTGAGCAAACCAGGTTCCAAAAAGGATTCAGCACAATCAACAATATCCACACAGTGACCAAGCACATTGAGGTTTTGCAAGAGTTCTAGATGCTGTTCTGCCTAACGTTCATTGATTTAAAGAAAGGCTTTGATTCTGTTGAGACTGAAATGGTCATCAAAGCCCTACCCAAACTCAGTTCAAACTCAGTACATCAGGATCCTCTGTGAGCTGTATTACAAATTCACCACCAGGATCTCACCATTCTACAAGGAAGTGATCATCGATGTGAAGAGAAGGGTTCGACAGGGTGATACCATTTCACCAAAACTCTTCAGTGCCACCCTTGAGAATGTCATGCGATGACTGGAATGGGAAGAAATGGGAGTGAAGATAGACGGTTGGCAATTACACCACCTCCGCTTCGCTGATGACATTTTTCTAATAACACCAAACATTAGCCAAGTGGCACTAATGCTGGCCGACTTTCACCAGGAATGTGGAAAGGTCAGACTGCAGTTGAATTTCATAAAGACAATGTTCATGAGTAAATGACTAGTTCCTAACATTCCATTTGCTCTCAATGGAATGAACATCTCCGAATGCAGCAGTTATGTGTACCTAGGTCAAGAACTCAACATGAGGAATGACTTGGCATCAGAGCTGCGCAGGAGGAAGAGAGCAGCATGGAACACCTTCAAGATTGTCGAAGAAGTTGTTAAGAAGGTGAAGAACCTCTGGCTCCTGGCACATCTTTTCGACTCCACCATTCTTCCTGCACTTCCAACATACGCTTCAGAGACCTGGGCCCTACGAAAACATGATGAGAACGCTATTCAGGTCTCCCAAAGAGGAATTGAAAGAATTTTGCTTGGAGTATCACATTTCACTCAAGTGAGAGAAGGAATCTAGAGTTCTGACCTTTGTCAGTGATCAAGAATCAGGGACACTGTCTCATTTGTCAAGGCATCAATAATCAGATTGGCCGGACACGGAATGCAATTTGGAGATGACCGCTGGACTAGAGCTGTTACCAACTGGATTCCACAGGACGTCAAAATAACAGCTAACCATCCACCTACAAGATTGTCAGACTTCTTCAAGACCCCGAATGAACGGTTTGATGTCTTAAAGTTCCTGGAACAAGCAGATACTATTGGGCTACACTAGCACACAACAGGGATGAATGGAGACATTACTGGTGCCTACTTGAGCAAATTGGTGAACAACGGGATGACAAGTGATACAAGTGATCACTAGATCCACGTTTTCATTTTTGTTTTTGTTTTTACATTTCTTAGTTTTTCCATGACTAAGAAAAAAATTAAAATCATAATTATTCTGTGACCTAAAGTGAAAATTGGATCTTAGAAACATAATTACAAAATTAAAGTTATTTTTGAGGACTCTGCTACTTTCACATACTTTTTATTAAGAGAATATCAGTGACATTTTTCTTAGGCACAATGCAAGTTATCATAAGTAAAGAACATAAACCATACATCTGTTATCACAAATTTACTCAAAGTCATCTTTGTTCTTTAGTTCTCTGTCACTGTGTCACTGTCATCCCATTGTTCATTGATTTGCTCGAGCGGGTGACAGTAACGTCTCCATTCATCCTTATCACCTCCTAGTGTAGCCCAATGGCTTACTAAGGGCTCTTTCAGGATCAGGGGAATAAGACCATCATTGTTACTGCTTTTTGAGTACAGCCACAGGTAGCTTGCCAGGCTCTGCCATGCGCGTGGGATATTCTTGGTAGTTTGCCAGGCTCTCCAAGAGAGATGGAGGCTTTTGGGGCAGCCTCTAATCGCCTTTACAGGTGTTCCCAGTCTACCAAATGCAAGCTTTTGGTAGACTAGTATGTTTAACGATCTGCACACTGACAAACATGCACCTGCCTGTATCTCTGGGCAGCACCTGGGACATCTGCGGCCTCAGATTGATCTCCTCAAGGTTGATGGAGTGTGCCCAGAGGTTGTTGAGCAGCTGGCAGAGCAGTACCCTATCACGGAGGGTCTGTGCCAGGTCAAACACCTGCACTGAGTTCCATGTCACCCAGTGGTTGGCTGACAGGAACCCACAGTAGATGAGCCACTGCACGCACTGCTGTCATGGCTCTATGTCTGATGGTGCTGCAACTTGGCCTGGCCGAGTTTGTTTTTCACAGGCAAAAGTAATGTTATAGATTTCCCCCTCTTTAATTGCACAGAGAAGAAATTAAGGAATAACAAGAGGCTCTAAGAAATTTAGACAAACCATATTCTCTTGGTTTTGTACTCCCATAGATATCCAGAACTTATAAAAGAAAAAAAAAAGATTTCTGATGTAAATAGCTCAGTGATAACAGATACATAAAATTTATTTAATAAAATTGTTTAAGCTACCAAATTATATCTAGATAATGAATACAATAATTTCAGCAGACCTGTTGGATATCATTGGTTTGTCCTTTCCCCCTTGCCACTAGGAGCTTAGGTTTATCAGTCACACCCTTCAAAGTGCTCCCGAGTCACTCCCATTCTTTTGTTTATCTGTAACCAATTCTACCAGTTTATCTGCTCTTCCCTTAATCAAACTCTGTTAATTGGTAAGGTCAGAACTTCCTAGGACACTGAATATTATAACATTGCCTTTCTCTCCTCTTTATGCCTTTTGAATAATTTACTTTAAAGCTATGTCTTTTTTGTATGGACACAAGAAGACAATATTATGTTTTTATAACTTAAGACTTAATTGGCCTCGATATTCCCTCCTGGGCATCTGCTTTCTCCACTTAAGCCTCAGTTGCCCTCAGTTCCTAGCACCCCAAAGGAGGGTCCCCGACGTGGGACGGGAAGGATCCAGGGCAAGCGGTGAGTTATGTGCTACCCTGGCATCGAGATGGGCCTGGCCAAAGTGCCTAATTCTTAACTATAAGTTAAGAGCTTGATCATAGACAAATACTGTCATGATCCAATAGTAATTATGAGACTGGGACCCTGCCAGGGCTAGGAAAGACTGATTTGGCCTGAGCACTGTAGTCTGAGATTGAGATGGCCCCAGGAGAGCAATTCTATAAGCTTTAATGCATCTCTTATTGTGTCCATACAAAATGATTAATATTATGAATTCTTATACGTTTGCTGGCTGAGGAGAAGAGAAACACATTCATGGGACTCTGCCCTTGGGTGGGTCTTCCTGCTGAAAGAGAGATTCTGTCCTAGTGAAGGCATTCCCCTAAGAGATAGAACTATACCCCCTACGGATTGTAACCACACCTTTAGATAAGCCCCAGGCTGCTGGGGGAAGGGGAGATTTAAGGTAGCGGTATGAGGGGGCATGGGGAGAGTTCCAGAGGAGAGTGTATAGAGGGAAGATTGGAATAAACTGCAAGTGAGACCAACCATCTTGGCTCCGTTCCTTCCTTCGCCTGCCACATCTTCACCATCAACCTCCCCGGGGTGGGGGAAGTGGCTGGAGGCTACCGAACTCGGGTGGCGGGAGAGACAGCTGCTGCCCTAGGCCCTGTGCCTGGCTCGGTGCGGTGAGGCATCCCTTTCCTCGCCCGCGCCTTTTATTTTTATTTTTACACACAGACCTAGTTCCCATTATGAAAATGAAAGATTTCTAAAGTTAAAGAAAGCATTATGACTATAAATCATCAACAGGGATGCATAAAACACTCAATGCTAGATATTCATCTAGCCTACATTAGCTATGATTTCAGGTTAGAAGAGGCCACCGCTGCAGTTTCTCCATGCCCAGCCTATGCCATTCTGTCCAAATATTGCAAAACAGCCGGTGATGTCCATCAGGAATCACGCATAGAGTTTCAGCAGGGATCACGTGTAGAGTTCCATGCCCGACATGCTGAGCCATGCATTGTCTAAGGAGAGGTGGTGAGCCGACTTCGGGAGAGCGGGAAGGGTTCAGACAGCATTGGCGTTATCTTGCCTCCAATCAAATATGGTGTGGTAATTATGGAAAATGAGTAGGGAGTATCTTATGTTACGTGGCCGCTTTTGTGGCCGCATGGTTAAAAAATACGTTAACTCATACGTGAAGCTCAGCCCGAGTGTGTGGAAAGTGTCCTAGAGAATGGCAGTGGTTGGGTTGTGGAGGTCAGCTGCTGCGGCTGGGTCCCTTGGGGAATGGAGGGCTCTCACCCACCCATCCCCCTCTAGGGCACCCCGAGTGAAAACAGCCTGGCATGGAGTCCTGTGGCATAGTTATGGGGGCTCCATTTTATATCCTCCCTTCCAGAAGAAGCAGCCATGACTTCTGGATGGTGGCCAATGAGGAGATGATCTGGTGTGGCAGGAGGTGGCTTATTGACATCACCCCTGGGCTGCCGGAGACTGGGGGAAGCAGGCAGAGGATCTCTGCTCCTGGATACCATTGAGCCCAGAGTCCAAGGTCACAAAGTTGCACACTACCTGGTTTCCATGGGACTTCACTCATGCATGATGCTCAGCCTGAATATGTGGAAAGTAGTCTATAGCATGGTGGCGGTTGGGTTGTGGATGTTGGCTGCCGGGGCTGGGTCCCTTGGGGCAGGGAGGACTCTCACCCACCCGTCCACCTCTGGGGTACCCCAAGTAAAAGCAGCCTGGCACGGAGTCCGGTGGCATGGTTATGGGTGCCTCATTTTATGCTCCCTTCCGGGAGAAGCAGCCATGAGTTCTTTAATTAAAAAATGAAAAAAGAGATGCCTTCAGACCCCTCCCCAGGCTGAGTCTCATCCGGGCCACCCCGGAAGGAGGGCACGCGAGTCCAGCACCTACCCAAACAGCCCTGGCAGCCAAAATCCTTCAGAACTCTATCACCACCATACTCATGGCTGATCTCCATAGGCTCGGGACATGCCTCATCCATGAGTGAATCTGTTGAAAAACTCAGGTAGGTATGCAGGTTTTGTGAGCAAAATCTCCAGTCTCCCACAGAATTGGAAATGGTCAGTCTACACCTGCCCATCTCCCTGTTCTCCTGAGAGCCTGGCAGTCATGCCCACAAACTGTCTCTGGTGGTGTATAAGCTCATTAAAGTCCATGAATCGGAGACACAAATAAATCAAGAGATCAAAAACAAACAAACATCATTCTGAATAGACAGTTATAGAGATCCTTTCAAAAATTTATTTCCCATCCTCCTCCAACCACCTAACATAAAGAACATATACCAATTGACAGCATTGATTCCTTGTAACTTGGGATTTAGTAACTAAAATAAACTAGTCGTTCACATCTATAATTATAGAATTCCTCATTTAGTAAATTCCAAAATAAATAAATCTTTTTAGCCAGAGAGATATTTCAGTGGGTAAGGCATTTAACTTGCAAGCAGCCAATCCAGGTTCAACTGCCAGCATTCCACATGATTACCCCAAGAGTGGTCCTTGAGTGCAGAGCCATAAGTGAGCCTGGAGCCCAGCCAGGTTCTTTTGACTCAAAGAATAAGAAGAAGGAGAAGGAGAAGAAGAAGAAGAAGAAGAAGAAGAAGAAGAAGAAGAAGAAGAAGAAGAAGAAGAAGAAGAAGAAGAAGAAGAAGAAGAAGAAGAAGAAGAAGAAGAAGAAGAAGAAGAAGAAGAAGAAGAAGAAGAAGAAGAAGAAGAAGAAGAAGAAGAAGAAGAAGAAGAAGAAGAAGAAGAAGAAGAAGAAGAAGAAGAAGAAGAAGAAGAAGGAGAAGGAGAAGGAGAAGGAGAAGGAGAAGGAGAAGGAGAAGGAGAAGAAGGGGAAGGGGAAGGAGAAGAAGAAGGAGAAGGAGGAGGAGGAGAAGAAGAGGAAGAAGAAGAAGAAGAAGAAGAAGAAGAAGAAGAAGAAGAAGAAGAAGAAGAAAGAAGAAGAAGAAGAAGAAGAAGAAGAAGAAGAAGAAGAAGAAGAAGAAGGAAGAAGTCTTTATGCAGCATAACAAAAACCTATAGTAAAAAAAACTCCACAGATTCAATCAAATAAATTTTTTTTCTTTTTTCATATATCCCATACTCTGGATGCATACTTTCTTATATTCTACATAAAGTCTTCTCCTACAATTTTTTAAACTGTGAATTATTGCCTACAAAAGTGCTAACTCCCAAAATTCAGATTACAGGCCTGTTGTGGTAATCAAATTGATCTAACTCCACCCAAAGTGTTACTCTATTTTGCTATGTCTTCTACCTTATGCTTCTTAGATTTGAGAGAGTAATAACAAAGTTGGAAAAACAATTTCTGGAAAACATTTCAATGTCATTAATGTCTTTTATTCCCACAAGTTTAGGAATAGGAAGCCTAGGGTCAGGAAGAGTACCTGGTCGTGCTGTTTTTCAGTCATTGTTCAAGAAATGTTTCCTTTGGGGCTGGAGCAATAGCACAGACGCAGGGTGTTTGCCTTGCACACGGCCGACCTGGGTTCAATTCCTCCGCCCCTCTTGGAGAGCCAGGCAAGCTACTGAGAGTATCTCGCCCACACAGCAGAGCCTGGCAAGCTACCCGTGGCATATTCGATATGCCAAAAACAGTAACAAGTCTCACAATGGTGACATTACTGGTGCCCACTCAAGCAAGTCAATGAGCAATGGGATGATAATGAGAATGACAATTTAAAAGCAACATTTGACTGAAGGAGGAGAAACATAGAAAAGTACACAAGCTGTATATTTGCAGATTGATCTTATCGGACATATTAGCAAGAATACCCAATTCTGTTGCTTACAGACAACCCTACTTTCTAACACTCTATTAACTTACGATGCAACTAAAAGGAGCAATGGTTTGGAAACTGGATACTTGCTCAGTAAACACCATAAAAAATTAATTGTACTATTTCATCATCAATCTAAGAGATATTTATTCACTGATATTTGGAATTAATTCCCTAGCAGAATGAATAATATATATTTTCCAACATTTATTCATTCAGTAAGGGTTTAAAAACACCTCGTAGCAATGCATGTTCTGTGTTGGCAAATTGAAAAAAATTAATCTGGTTAAAGTACTAATTAATTGGGATTTTGTGTGTATGACTTCGACTTCTGCCTTTAACTCTTACTGCCTATAACCTTGAATAAGTTCTTAAAACTTTCTGAGCTTCGGATTTTTTCACCTATAAATTTAAACTATGCACTAGAATGTAGTATCCCTTTTTCAGTGGCAATTACTGGGAGCAGAAGAAAGAGAACATCAATACAGAAGTACAGAAAAAAGCTTTTTAAAATTCTAGATTCAATTTCATCCAACTCAGAATTTTTTTCATCGTGAACAAATGCTACAGACTCATGGCATCCACTACCTCTACAAAAGGAAGTCTTCGTGCTGAGAGGAGAGAGAGGTAAGGGCCAAGATAATATTTTTTAGGCCAAGATAATGTGGTAAAAGTAAAATGAGGGAAAGGAAACAGTGGTTTGTTAGTTTATCTATTTTGCATAAATTTACATGCAGCCAATTCCAAGGTCCTTAACTTCAAATGTTAAAATGCTCTCAATCATCCTTTCCAGTTCTAAAATTCAAGTCACAACCAGACATGAATAAACCTAATCATCTACCAACTGAGAAGACAAATTCCTGAGATTAAAGTAAAGCTCCAGACTTCGTTCCCGTGTGCCTTCTCCTGGCTGACCTTTTCATGTAAGGATCCTCAACAGCGGCAGCTTTATCTATAATCATCTAGCCTAGCCAGGGTTGGAAGGTGATAGGGACCACAATCCCCATATATCTATCACTGATCACCTGCAGTTAGAAATCACTGTAGAGAGGCTGGAGTGACAGTACAGCACGTAAGTAATCTGCCTTGCACATGGTCAACCAGAGTTTGATTCCCGACATCTCACATGGACCCCTTAGCAACACAAGTAGCAATTCCTGAGTGCAGAGACTGGAGAAAACCCTGAGTACTACTGAGTGTGATCCAACACCCCCTTCCACGCCCCCAAACAACAACAACAACAAAAGAAATAGTGGTAGGTAAATTGAGAAAAATAGCATTTGAATAAAACCATTCCAATTGTGTGAACTAATTTGTTCGGAACCCTGGTCTTAAAGAAAGAACAAGATCCTAGGCATACCTAGCACAGCCCTCTAACTGGTCTCCCAAATATCCATAGATACAAAAGACTCAAAATAGGTATTGTCATATTCAGTCTCTATGAGTAATTGTAAAAATCTAAAAAAGGGGGCTGGAGCAATAGCACAGTGGGTAGGGCATTTGCCTTGCATGCGGCCAACCCGGGTTCAATTCCCAGCATCCGATATGGTCACCTGAGCACTGCCAGGAGTAATTCCTAAATGCATAAGCCAGGAGTAACCCCTGAGCATCGCTGGGTGTGACCCAAAAAGCAAAAAAGAAAAAAAGAAAAGAAAAAAATCTAAAAGAAGTTTGAAATACTTATCTAGAATTCTGAGTAGAAAAATAATCTTTATCACAGGTAAAGAAAACATACATTTTTAATTTAAATTATTATTTTTCAGGCCATCCTATGTTATTTCATTCTGAAATCAACCCTGCATATTAAATAGAGCAATTATTATAAGACTACAGAAAAGCAAATAAATCTGAGATTTTTAGGTCACTTGCACAAGATTACCAACTTATTTGAGGTAAAATTGAGACTCTAATACATGTGAATCCAACTTCTAAATTCTAGGATTTTCATAAACTCAAGATGTCACCATACTAAGAGATATATAATTAACACTTTACACCAAGAACTGTATCAACTCAGATGAATCAATATACCCAGTGTGAAGAAGACAGACCAGTTTTTATTATGAAATACTTATAACAACTGCAGTTGTTATAACAATTGCAGTTCAACAAAACTAGTAAAACATCCCTAACCACACGGTCAATAAGAATCTTGTTCATTTGTTATCATTTGATTTAATCATTTAACTTTAATAAGAAAATTATTTGTTTCCAGGTAATGTAAAATGAGCATTAAGAAAGCAATCTCATAATGAGCTATGAAAATGGTCCCTGAAAGTATAATCTTAAGGCTCCTCTTTATAAGTTCAGTTTTTTCACAAGAAACTTTTTAGGTGTCAATAGATTCAATGATATGCCTTAAGGCACATGAAAACCAGGCTTGCCAGCTGCTGCTCTGAGGTTAATATATCGCTATTACATAGCAACTTCCCATTTAAGGGTTTCTAAGAGTTTTATAACTTTACAAACAATCTAAAGTCTCCACAGTCAATATTCTTAACTTCCGAAATGTGTATAAATCCTGTTCAAATTCACCAGGGATCGAAAGTACAATGACTGCTCTCTTACTTCATCCGTATTAGCTATGTGCTGCCATCCTTTATATATATAAATTCCATAGTTCTTATCATATTGTAGTATAATTATTCTTTATATGCCTGTCTTTTCAAATAGTCAGTGAGAAACTTGATGGCACAGATTGTGTCTTATTCACCTTGGTACAGTTTCAGTTTAAAAACCATTTAATGATCACATATTCTGCCAGGGTCCGAAATGGATGATCATGCTATAAGGACAAATGAGACACAGTAAGCCCCAGGGGGATGCTGTGGACAAGTGGAGGAGACAGAAACATCAATTATTTCAACATAATGTGGGAGAAACTCCTATAGAATTAGGGACATACAGAGCTCAAGTGTGTTTCTGAAAACATGAGGAAGAAATGAATCCAGCCTGGTTGTTCAAGAAAATTCCAGGAAACTTGGATATGACCTCATATATGTGAGGTCTTGGGTTTGACCCTGAGTGCGCACACACACACACACACACACACACACACACACACACACACACCTAGAGGATAAGGAAATAGTTCAAGGGACTAGAGTGCATGCCTTGTATGTGTTACACCCTGAATTTAATCCCCTGCACTACATGCCCCACCCCACCCCAGTATTGCTGAGCATAGCTCTGGGGGCCCCTGAGAACTGCCAGAGTGGCCCTGGTTCCCCAGAATTGCTGAGCCTTAGCAGCATTTTTTGTTAGACCAAGCTTTGAAATGTCTGACCCACTTGACCAAATATTTCTAGGAGTGGCCCCATGACCCTCTGAATATTCCTTGGGAGACCTAAAAAGAAATAAAAGAAACATAAAGTCTCCTAGAGGAGGTGAGGGCTGAGCTATGATCCGAGGATGTTTCCTTTATATGCTAGCTCTTAGTTATGCTGGGGTAGTAGGCATGGGGCACTGTGGTAGGTAAGACATGCATTCTACCATTTAAGTCACAACCACAGCCCCCAAATTCAACTGTTTTGATAGAATAACAGGTTGTATATGTTCAATGAAAAAACAAGGTTGGGGCTGGAGCGATAGCATAGTGGTTAGGGCGTTTGCCTTTCATGTGGCAGACCTGAGTTCAATTCCCAGCATCCCATATGGTCCTCTGAGCACGACCAGGAGTAATTCCTGAGTGCAGAGCCAGGAGTAATCCCTGTGCATCACCAGGTGTGACACAAAAAAAAAAAAGAAAAAAGAAGAAAAAAAGAAAAGGTTAATGTACCTAACGGTAGAAGACATTCTATGTAAAGGACTTTGTATCTTGTATGGGACTTTATATCATATAGTACATGTGTTGAAAGTATTAAGATGATAATGAGCAGAGAGTGATATTGTTTGATTTAATGTTTTAAAAGAATATCTTAGCCTCTGAAATTTAATAGAGACAGGAAGAGACTAATTAAATCAAGGCCCTGTGACATGTACAAGCTAGGAAAGTAGAGCTAAAAGGGATGAAAAGAGCTGGATTCAGAGCATATCAAAACCAAGATTCTTTGCCACTAAAATATAAATTTATATTGGATTTAATTTAAGAAGACAGGAGAGAACTAAAAAAACTTAACACTATTAATATAATATCTGTACTTTCTATCTATCCTGCTTAAATGACTGACACATAAAGGCAAGGAGAAAGTCACTCCTACACTCATTAAAGCTGTAGTGGTTACTAGAAGAAATGGGGAGAGAAGGTGAAAGGATTAGTAGAGGGTGGATGGGCACTGAAACTCTAATGGTAGGTATAGGGATTCTCTACACAGAGATGAATTGCTAACCCCCTGAAATTCAAACATTGTAAACCAATGATCAAAAGAAAAAAATAAAATTATTTTGCTTAGAAAAAAATTAATTTTTAGAGTTTTTTAGGGGGTACAACCAGCAGTGCTACTTACTCCATGCTTGATACTCAGGGATAACTCCTGAAGGAGCTCAGGGTACCATATTGGGTGCTGAGGATCAAACCAGTGTCAGTCATATGCAGAGCAGTACCTTAACCCCAGTACTATCTCTCCGGCCTAGAGCTTCTTTTTGAAAAAAGATGAGCAATCTCTATTTGAAGAAGGAAAATGCTCTGCTTTCTTTTGGATGATAAGTAAGTCCTTGGAGCTACATGCCTCTCTCTAATCCTCACCTTCTATCCAACCTCCAAGTGCTTCTGAGTTCCACACAGACTCCACTACTTGTCCTTAACTACAGATAACCCCCAACTTTCTAAGCACATGCTTCCTTCCGACTGGAATATCCTTCCCCATTTTTATTCTTCCTTGGAAATACTAACTTAGCCTTTTAAAATTTAACTCAAAGGATATTTTCCCTACGAGATCTTTCCTGTCATAAAAAAAAGTTGAGTAGAAAGTTGCTGTTTCCTTAATGTCTTGCCACTTAATGCATACTACTCACTTTAATCCGGTATTTTTCTAACCCCTTCCTAATCTATTAATTTCTATCCCCTTCCTAATCTCCTATTATGACCTCATTAGGACAAGAATTACATCCAATTATTTTGATGATAACTCCAAGACAGCATTGGCTAGGAAAAAATAGGTGTGCAATATATGATAGTTGAGGTGAACAAACACAGCGTTATAGTTCTCTAAGGCAATTCTGCTTTGGTTTGGTATAACTTCGTGTTTAAAAAATAAACATTAGTTGTTGAATCTATAGTCATATGCTTATAGATACCTCCTGCTAGAATTATGGAGTCCACATCACAGTGAACTACATTTCTCCACAGCATATTCACCCCCATAACTATGGGTGTCTTTTGTTTCCCTTAATTCCCAAGATCCATTTAATTACTTACTGATTATGTTATCTAGTTCTGCAATCAGTCTGGATTATAAACTCTAAGCATTTACATTTTTAATGTAAATAATTTCTTTATCTACGCATATAGGCTATATATTTTTCAGGGTTGATTCAGGATGGGGGCCAAAGTATGTTTCCTAGAGAGCTTTATAAATACTGATTTCAGAACTTATAGACAACTTTAGTAATTCTGAAAGCAATTATCCAAATAGTTCTAAATTAATTAGACAGAAATAACATTTTCCAACTAACAGACATTGCAAGTCAAATTATATCCTTATTCGGCTCCCAACCACAATCCTCCAGCACAGCCTCAACTTCCTCCCCCAGGTGTGTGGACCTTCCTGGACTGTGACCCATTCCCCATGTATGTGCTTCAGTTCAGCACCCAGAAGGCAACTCCTCCCAGCATCCCACGGGACCTGCAGCCCACTCCCAGCCACTGCTCCCCCAGTGCCACCCCAACTTCCTTCACCAGGTGTGTGAACCTCTATGGTCGCTCCCCTATCTAACTACCTGGAATACCTTCTAGACCCCTAACCACAGAACTGCGCGGACACACTAGCATGAGGGCAAAAAGCTTATTTTCTCCGCATGCCACATTTGAGGTACTCGTTATACCAGGTATCACACATATCTATCAATAAGCCATGGGAAATACACAAAGATAGCCTGAGAGATAGAGGAAAGTGACATGAAAAAGCAGTCCTGTTCACAATCATGCCCCAGAAAATCAAGTACCTCAGAATCAGCTTAACTAAGGAAGTAATGGACCTCTACAAAGAAAACTATAAAACAAAATAAAAGAGGACATGAGGAAATGGAAACTTATCCCCTGCTCATGGATATGGAGAATCAACATTATAAAAATGGCAATATTCCCCAAAGCACTATACAGATTCAACGCAATCCCTATAAGGATAATCATAAAATTCTTGAAAGAAATGGATTAACACTCCTGAAGTTCATATGGAAAAACAAACTCCCACGAATAGCTAAAACAATTCTTGGGAAGAAGATAATGGGAGGCATCACCTTCCCCAACCTGAAACTCTACTACACTACAAAGTAGTTATAATTAAAACAGCATGGTACTAGAACAAATGCAGAGCTGCAGACCAATGAAACAGGGCTAAGTATCCTTATACATATCCTCAAATATATTATCATCTAATCTTTGATAAGGGAGCAAGAAATGTGAAGTGAAGCAAGGAAAGACTCTTTAACAAATGGTGCTGGCAAAACTGGATGGCCACATGTGAAAAAAATGGGCTCAGATCTCTACCTATCACCATGAACAAAAGTCAGATCAAAATGGATTAAAGACCTCAATATCAAATCAGAATCCAAAAAGTACATTGAAGACAGGTCGGCAAAACCCTCTATGACATTGAAGCTCAAGAAATCTTTAAAGATGACATGCCACTGACCAACAGAGTGGAAACAGAGATAAACAAATGAGACTATCTTAAACTAAGAGGCTTCTGCACTGTATCAAAAGATACAGTGACCAGAATACAAAGACAATCTAGAGAACGGGAAAGGATATTCGTCCAAAACCCACCTGACAAGGGGTTGATATAAAGGATATACGAGGCACTGTTTGAACTCTACAAGAAGAAAACATCCAACCCCATCAGAAAATGGGGAGATGAGGCGCTTTGGGGTCTGGAGACCCCAGGCCCCTCTCGCGTGTCTCACTCTCCCTGCGGCGGCGGCGGCCTTCACTTTCCCTCCCCGCCTGACCAGGTAAATTGGGACATTCCGTCGGAGACCCTGCCCCCTGCCAAAGAACGCAGTGATCTCCCCCACGCCCGCGCTTTGGGGTCTGGAGACCCCAGGGCCCTCTCCCGCATATCACTCTCCCTGCGGCAGCGGTGACCCTCACTTTCCCTCCCGACCAGGGGTTAGGGGCATGGCCTCAAAAGAGGGCGTGGCCTCCTTCTGGAGCAGCAGCCGCTAACGTGGCCGAAGAGTTTTTTCCCACTCATTACATTGTGCTTTGGCCATAATTGATAGAATCTATTCCTCTGAAGAATACCCTCGTCATCTTAGTCACTATACGTTAAGAGTCAACTATGTAGCCTATCCTAATTTTACAAAAACTGTCAGTGAACACATCAAGCTGCACATAAAGTCCTTTGTAAAAAGAACATAGCCCCAGGCTTTCTCTTGAGAGTCCTCTCTAACTAAGGAGTGCGCTTAACAGTAAAACCCAAAACAACATGAAGAAACAGTGAAAATCCCCACCACCAGCAGATTTGGAAGGGAGGGTCTCAGCAAACCCAGAAATGGCTCCCCAGAAATACAGTCTCCTCTCTGATAAAGAAATCAGAGAGGAAATCGTGAAGATGGTTGAAGAACTTAAAGCAACTATGGAGCGAACATCCAAAAAATTAAGGGAGGATATGGATGCAGCATTGGAATGATCCACCAAGATAATCCAGGAAGAAATGAGAGCAGAAATTTCAAAGCTATGAACAGAAGTCACACAATTAAAAGAATAGGTAGATGAGATAAAAAACTCAGTAGGAGCCCTTAACAGTAGAATGACTACTGCCAAAGAAGGAATCAGTGATCTTGAATACGAGCTGCAGAAAACATATAGGCAACAACAAATAATGGCAAAAGATCTCAAAATGGCTGTAGAGCGAATTAGAGTTCTAGGGGATGACCTCAAGAGAAACAACATAAGAATCATTGGAGTACCAGAACCACAAGGGGACCAATCCTAATGAAAAAAAAAACACAATTAAAGACATCATTGCTAAGAAATTCCCAGAGCTAGAGAATTCGGACATCCAGATCCAAGGAGTCCAAAGGGAACCAGCTAAAAGGGACCCAAATAAAAAAACCCCAAGGAATAGTCAGAATGATGGATGCTATGGATAGAGACACAATACTGCAAGCAGCAAGATCAAAGAAGGAGATCATATACAAAGGAGCACCCCTTAGATTCACAGCAGACCTATCAGAAGAAACCTTCCAAGCCCGAAGACAATGGTGGGATATAGTGAAAAAACTCAATGAAATGAATGCCTCACCAAGAATACTTTACCCGGATAAACTCTCAATTAAACTTGAAGGAACTATACACTATTTCACGGAGAAACAATAGCTCAGGAACTTCATAGACTCAAGACCAAATTTAAAAGAAGGACTCAAAGGGCTACTATAAGACAAGGAAAAAGACCTATAAGAACAACAAACCCTACAGAAAAATGGCACAAAATCCTATGACAATAATTTCTCTTAATGTTAACCGTCTAAATGCACCAATCAAGAGGCACAGAGTGGCAAAATGGATTCGGAAACTAAACCCAACTTTCTGCTGCCTACAAGAAACACATCTGAATAGTCAAAACAAACACAGACTCAAAATCAAAGGATGGAAAACAATCCTGCAAGCAAACAGCTCCCTCAAAAAAGCTGGGGTGGCCATACTAGTATCCGACAACATAGATTTCAGGCTGAAAAAGATTAGAAGAGACAGCAAATGTCATTTTATATTCATCAAGGGATATGTACAACAGGAAGAAATCACACTATTAAACGTATACGCAGCTAATGAACGACCAGCTAAATACTTAAAAGAACACCTAACAGAATTTAAGGAAGACATAACTAGCACCATGATAGTAGTAGGAGACTTCAACACTGCTTTATCACCTCTGGATAGATCGACAAGAACAACACTCAGCAAGGAAACAATGGCTCTGAAGGAAGAAAGGGAAGAGACAGGCCTAATTAATAGACCTATACAGGGCTATACACCCCAAAAAGAAAGAATACACATTCTTTTCCAGTGCACACGGAACATTTTCAAAACTAGACCATGTTCTGGGTCACAAATTATACCTTAATAGAATGGGGAAGATAGAAATTGTATCAACTATCTTCTCAGACCATGATGCACTGAAGATGGAAGTTAAACACACACAGACGCGGAGAACCAAATCAAACACTTGGAAATTAAACAACTCACTATTGAACAATGAGTGGATCACGAAAGAAATCAAGGAAGAAATCAAGAGATACCTCGAAACAAATGAGAATGAAGACACAAGCTACCAGAACCTATAGGACGCAGCTAAAGCTGTGTTAAGGGGAAAATTTATAGCTCTGCAAGCATTCCACAGAAAGGAAGAAAGGGCCTATATGGATAGCTTGACTTCGCAGCTCAAGATCTTAGAAGAGGACCAGCAAAAGGAACCCAAACCAGATCGAAGGAAAGAAATAGTAAAACTTAGAGCAGAAATTAATGATATGGAAACCAGAAAAACAATCCAAAAGATTAATGAAACAAAGAGCTGGTTCTTCGAGAAAATAAATAAGATTGATAAACCGCTAGCAAGACTCACAAAGAAAGAGAGAGAGAGAGAGAGAGAGAGAAAACCCCAATAAACCGAATCAGAAATGAAAAGGGGGACATCACAACAGAAACCAAGGAGATTCAAAAGATCATCAGAGACTACTTTGAAAGTCTGTATGCCACAAAACAAGAGAACCTAAAAGAAATGGACGAATTCCTTGATTCCTACAATCTCCCAAGACTGAGCCAAGAAGACTTGAAATACCTGAATATGTTCATAAATATCAAGGAAATCGATACTGTAATCAACAGTCTCCCCAAAAACAAAAGCCCAGGTCCAGACAGATTCACTGGCAAATTCTTCCAAACATTTAAAGAAGACTTGTTGCCAGTTCTCCTCAAGCTTTTCCAGGAAATTGAAAAGACAGGAACCCTCCCGAACAGTTTCTATGAGGCACATATCTCCCTAATACCAATAGCAAACAAAGACACCACTAACAAAGAAAACTATAGACCAATATCTCCGATGAACACCGATGAAAAGATCCTCAACAAAATACTAGCAAGTAGGATCCAACAACTCATCAAAAAGATCATACACCATGACCAAGTGGGATTCATCCCAGGGACACAAGGATGGTTTAACATTCGAAAATCAATCAACATAATCCATCATATCAACAAAAGTAAAGATAAAAACCATATTATCATATCAATAGATGCAGAGAAAGCATTTGACAAGATCCAGCACCCGTTTATGATGAAAACTCTTGACAAAATGGGTATAGAAGGGACTTTCCTCAAGATAGTCAAAGCCATCTACCACGAAACTATGGCAAGCATTATCATCAATGGGGAAAAACTGTGGGCCTTTCCTCTAAGATCGGGGACAAGACAAGGATGCCCACTCTCACCACTTCCCCTCAATATAGTACTGGATGTACTAGCAATAGCCATTAGGTAAGAAAAAGATATTAAGGGCATTCACACAGGAAAGGAAAAAATCAAACTCTCACTATTCGCAGACGATATGATACTATATCTAAAGAAGCCTAAAATTTCTACTAAGAAACTCTTAGAAACAATTGACCTATATAGTGAGTTCTCAGACTACAAAATAAATACCCAAAAAACCATGGCCTTCCTATATGCAAACAATGAGACAGAGGAAAGGGACATGAAAAAAGTAATCCTGTTCACAATCGTGCCCCCAGAAAATCAAATACCTTGGAATAAGCTTAACTAAAGAAGTAAAGGACCTCTACAAAGAAAACTATAAAACACTACTCCATGAAATAAAAGAGGACATGAGGAAATGGAAACATATCCCCTGCTCATGGATAGGGAGAATCAACATTGCCAAATTGGCAATACTCCCCAAAACATTATACAGATTCAACGTGATCCCTATAAGGATACCCATGACATTCTTCAAAGAAATGGATCAAGCAATCCTAAAATTCATATGGAACAATAAATGCCCACGGATAGCTAAAACGATTCTGGGGGAAAAGATGATGGGAAGTATCACCCTCCCCAACCTTAAACTTTACTACAAAGTGTGTAGTAAAACAGCATGGTACTGGAACAAAGACAGAGCCTTAGACAATGGAACAGAGTGGAATATCCCAACACACAACCCCAAATGTATGATCATCTAATCTTTGATAAGGGGGCAGGAAAAGTGAAGTGGAACAAAGAAAGCCTCTTCAACAAATGGTGCTGGCATAACTGGACAACCACATGCAAAAGAATGGGCTTAGACCTCGACTTGACACCATGCACAAAAATCAGATCAAAATGGATTAAAGACCTCAACATCAGACCACAATCCATAAGGTACATCGAAGATGAGGTCGGCAAAACCCTTCACGATATTGAAGCTAAAGGTATCTTCAAAGATGACACGGAACTAAGCAATCAAGTAAAAACAGAGATAAAAAATGGGACTACATTAAACTAAGTTTCTGCACCGCAAAAGACACAGGGACCAGAATACAAAGGCAATCTACAGAGTGGGAATGGATATTCACCCAATATGCATCCGATAAAGGATTGATATCAAGGGTATACAAAGCACTAGTTGAACTCTACAAGAAGAAAACATCCAACCCCATCAGAAAATGGGCTGAAGAAATGAACGGAAATTTTTCCAAGAAAGAGATACGAATGGCTAAAAGGTACATGAAAAAATGCTCTGCATCACTAATCATCAGGGAGATGCAGATCAAAACAACTATGAGATACCACCTCACACCACAGAGAATGGCACACATCCAAAAGAACAAAAGCAACCGCTGTTGGAAAGGATGTGGAGAGAAAGGGACCCTTCTACACTGCTGGTGGGAATGCCGACTGGTCCAGCCCCTTTGGAAAACAATATAGACACTTCTCAAAAAATTTGAAATTGAGATTCCATTTGATCCAGCAATACCATTTCTGGGAATATATCCTGGAGAAGCAAAATAGCACAGTCGAAATGACATCTGCACTTATATGTTCATTGTGGCACTGTTTACAATAGCCAGAATCTGGGAAAAATACAAGTGCCCAAGAACAGATGACTGGTTAAAGAAACGTTGGTACATCTATACAATGGAATACTATGCAGCTGTTATAAAAAATGAAGTCATGACCTTTGCATATAAGTGGATCAACATGGAGTGAAATGAGCCAGAAAGAGAGGGACAGACATAGAAAGATTGCACTCATCCGTGGAATATGAAATGGCAGAGTAGGAAACTAATACCTAAGAATAGTAGTATATAATACCAGGAGGTTGGCTCCATGGCTTGGAAGCTAGCCTCACATTCTGGGGGAAAGTCATCCCAGATAGAGAAGGGAACACCAAGTAAAATGTGATTGGAAATCCCGAGTGGGGAGGGATATGCACGCTGAAAGTAGACTAGAGACTGTACATGATGGCCGTTCAATACCCCTATTGCAAACCACAACACCCAAAAGGAGCGAGAGAGAACAAATTGGAATGCTCTGCCACAGAGGTTGAGTGGGGTGTTGGGGATGGGACAGGGGGTGGGAGAGATACTGGGTTCATAAGTGGTGGAGAATGGACACTGGTGGAGGGATGGGCTCTCGAACATTGCATGAGGGAAAAACAAGCATGAAAATATGTGAATCTGTAACTGTACCCTCACTGCGACTCATTAATTAAAAAATCAATAAATTATTTTAAAAAATAAAAAAATAAAGTTTATTAAAAACTACTACAATCAGAAATGACAGAAATGAAGAACATTTCTTCATTTGATATTAAAAAATGTCAGTAGAAGCTCTGAATAACAGAATAATAGAAGCTGAGCAAAAGACTGACAAGCTTCAAGATGAGAAGAAGAAAGCACTAGAAACTACAAGGGAAAAGGTGGAAAATAGCCTGAAAAAAATGAAAGATTACCAGAGAACTATAGGATGAATTCAAGAGGAACAACATAAGAATCACTGGACACCCTAAAGAACACGAAGGTAAATGTGATGAAGAAACATTAGTAATAGAAATTATAGAGCTATAGTACAGTGGATAGAGTATTTGCCTTCCATGCAGCCAACAGGGTTCAATACCTCACATCCCTTATGGTCCCCTAAGCCAACCAAAAGTGATCCCTGAGTAAAGAGCCAGGAGTAAGCCCTGAGCACTTCCAGGTATGGTCCAAAACCCAACATCTTCATAAAAAATAATAATAAATTGATAAGAACTTCCCAGAGTTGAGCATTACAGACACTGATATCCAAGAAGCTGAAAGAGTTTCAGTGAAAACAGACCCAAATAAGAAAATTCCAAAACATATTATTCTCAAATGACAAAAGTCAAAGACAGAGAAAGAATTTTGAATGCAATAAGACCAAAAAAGGAACTGATATGAAAGAAAAGTCCATCAGATGTATAGTATATCTTCAAGTGAGACTCTGTGAGCCAGGATATGGAAAGTTATAGTAGAAAAACTCAATGAAATGAAAACTTCAACAAGAATACTCTATCCAGATAGATAACCATTCAGATTAGAATGAACTGAATAGAGCTTCATAGACAGGCAACAGCCTAGGGAATTAATAGCCTTGAAACCAGTTTTGCAGGAAGCAATAAAAGAGCTTCTTTAAAGAAGAGAAACTTCCCAGCATGTGGTATTGAATATGGTACTCACTAATGTTGCATAGTGTTGTCTTCTACTAGATTAAGAAAGGTTAAAAATGTATAGCAGTTCATCATCACAAATTTAATTTTATTGATTTATTTTCTGATTACTGTGTTTACCATTAATTTAAGCTTTATTGAACCAAGACATATGAAATAAATTTGTTATATGCCTACAGGATAGGCTAGGAGGTGGGAGATAACCTGGGATGGTGATGGAGGCAAGGGGACATGGTAATGGGTTGATGTTGGAATGTTGTATCTCTGAAACAACTCTCTTATAAACAGCTTCATAAATCACAGTGTCTCAATTCCTGGAAAATAAATAGCATTATTCCCAATATTACAATAAGACAAGCAGCTTATTAAAATCAAGACTGCACACTCAGAGTGTGGGCAAATTTAGAGCAGCACCTTTCCTACACAAATTTCTCATATATCTATGTAAAGAACAGAGTAAATTAATAAGGAGTGGAATATTTATGACATTTCAGAGAAGTAGGGCTTTGGGGTGCTAATTTCCCAGAGTATTGGTGACATCCACATTCTATTTCTATTCAGTCACTTTCTCACGGCATTGTAAGCTGCTTTGGTGCAGGTGGGCATAGTTTTTACTGTGCAAATGTATAACAAATGTATATAATAAAGCTTTACATCACCTATTAGTCAGTTAATCCTCCACTTTGAAATTTCTTGGATTCAATTTATTTTCTGCTACAATGAATCTTGAACCTTACAGTTCTCACCTTTTGGGGTGCTCAGCATCTGTAAGACATAAACTCCTCTGGCTAACACATATTAAGCTTCCCAGAAACTGTATATAGTTATGTAAAAGACATGATCAAAGACAGGAACTGATCAAAGATGGAAATTGATGTGATCTTAAATGTTAAAGGAGAGGGCGAACTAGATACTAGTCCTTGAATAATCACAAACAGTTTTGCCTTAAAGAAATAACAGGAAGTTGCACTGTAAAATTGTCTGCACAAAAGAATATTTTTTCATATAAAGCAAAGCTCTTTGATTTCTTTGCCATCTATATCAGATGTATGCCACACTTTAGCTGAATATTCTATCTTATTACTATACACACTCATCATCAAAGTGCAAATGCCCCTTCTTTTTCACTTCCCCCACCACTTCCTTTATTTTGTTCTTTTATATATCATATATGCATGTGACCATCCAGCATTTGTCTTTCTCCTTCTGACACATTCTTCTAGAATGACCCCGTTCACCATCCATGTTGTAGAAGATGGCAGGATTTCATCTATTCTTATAGTCAGATAATATTCCATTAGGCATATATATGCACATATATATATAACAATCTCTTTAATCATTTATCTGTTGTTTCATTTATCTGTTGATCCAGTTATCCTTGGAACTTGAATTATTTCCAGATCTTAATCGTTTTTTAAAAAATTTTTATTAGTGAATCACTATGAGGTTTAGTTAAAGACTTACAAACTTTCTTATTTGTGTTTCAGTCATATAATTGTCGAGTAACCATCCTTCCACAACACCCATTTTCCACTAACAATGGTCCCAGCATCCCTCCCACCACTCCCACCCCATCCCTTCCACCCCATCCCACCTCTATGGCAAGGCATTGCCATTTGCTTTCTCTCTCGTTTTTGGTGTTGTGGTTTGCAATAGAGGTATTAAGTGGCCTTCATATTTGGTTTATACTCTACTTTCAGTATGCATCTCCCGTCACGAGCGGGCCATCCTAGCACCCTTTACTTGATGCTTCCTTCCCTATCTGAGCTGCGTTTTGCTCCAGCTTGTGAGGCCAGTTTCTAAGCTGTGGAGTAATCCTGCTGGTACTTATCTCTACTATTCTTAGATTTTAGTCTCCCATTCTGTTATTCCACAGATGAGTGTAATCTTTCAATCGCTGTTCCTCTCTTTCTGATTCATTTCACTTAACATGATACTTTCCATGTTAGTACACCTATATACAAATTTCATCACTTCAGCTTTTCAAATAGCTGAATAGTATTCCATTGTGTAGATGTACCAAAGTTTCTTTAACCAGTCATCTGTTCTCGGATACTCGGTGTATTACAGATTCTGGCTATTTTAAACAGTGCTGCAATGAACATATAAGTTCAGATGTCATTTCTACTATACTTTTTTGCATCTCTGGGATATATTCCCAGAATTGATATTGCTGGGTCAAATGGGAGCTCATTTTCTAATTTGTTGAGAAGCGTCCATACTGTTTTCTAAAAGGACTGAGCCAGTTGGCATTCCTACCAGCAGTGAAGTAGGAATCCTACCACATCTGCACCAACACCGGTTGCTTTTGATCTTTTGGATGTGGGCCAGTCTCTTTGGTGTGAGATGATACCTCATTGGTGTTTTGATCTGCATCTCCCTGATGATTAGTGATGAAGAGCATTTTCTCATGTACCTTTTTGCCTTTCGGATTTCTTCTTTGAGAAAGTTTCTGCTCATTTAATTTTCTGATGGGGTTGGAGGTTTTCTTTTTGTAGAGTTCAACCAGTGCCTTGTAAATCGTTGATATCAACCCCTTATCTGATGGGTATTGGGTGAATATACTTTCCCAATCTGTAGATTGTGTTTGTATTTTGGTCACTGTGTCTTTGGAGGCTCCTCAGTTTCAGGTAGTCCTATTTGCTTATCTCTGTTTCCACTTGCTTGGCCAGTAGAGTGTCACCTTTATTTTTTATTTTTTTTATTTTTTTGGTTTTTGAGTCACACCTGGCGATGCACAGGGGTTAATCCTGGCTCTGCACTCAGGAATTACTCCTGGCATTGCTCAGGGGACCATATGGGATGCTGGGATTTGAACCCGGGTCGGCCGCGTGCAAGGCAAACGCCCTACCCGCTATGCTATCACTCCAGCCCCTAGAGTGTCACCTTTAAAGATACCTTTACCTTCAATGTCATGGAGAGTTTTGCCAACCTTGTCTTCAATGTACCTGATGGATTGTGGTCTGATGTTGTGGTCTTTAATTCATTTTGATCTAATTTTTTTTGCATGTAGCTATCCAGTTTTGCCAGCACCATTTGTTAAAAATTTTTTCCTTGCTCCACTTCACATTTCTTGCTCCCTTATCAAAGATCAGATGATCATATATATGAGGTTGTGGGTAAGGATATTTCACCCTGTTCCATTGGTCTACGGCTCTGCCTTTGTTCCAGTATCATGCTGTTTTAACTATTACCGCTTTGTAGTAGAATTTGAGGTTTGGGAAGATGATGCCTCACATCTTCTTTTTTCCCCAGAATTGCTTTAGCTATTCATGGGAGTTTATTATTCCATATGAATTTCAGAACTGTTTGATCCATTTCTTTGAAGAATTTCATGGGCATTATTATAGGGATCACATTAAATCTGTATAATGCTTTGGGGAATATTGCCATTTTAACAGTGTTAATTCTCCCAATCCATGAGCAGGGGATATCTTTCCATTTCTTCATGTCCTCTTTTATTTTGCAGAGTAGTGTTTTGTAGTTTTCTTTATACAGGTCCTTTACCTTCTTAGTTAAGTAGATTTTCTGAAGTACTTGATTTTCTGAGGCATGATTGTCAGTGGGATTGCTTTTTTCATGTCACTTTCTTCTCTCTCATTATTTGCATATAGTAAAGCCATGGACTTTGGGTATTGATTTTATAGTCTGTACTTTACTTTATAAGTCTATTGTTTCTAGGTGTTTCTTTAGGGTTTTCTAAATATAGAATCATATCATCAACTGCGAATAGTGAAAGTTTGATTTCTTCCTTTCCTATCTGGATGCCCTTAATATCTTTTTCTTGACTAATCACTATTGCAAGTACTTCCAGTACAGAAGTACTTCCAGAGCAGAAGTAATGAGAGTGGGCATCCTTATCTTATTCCTGATATTAGAGGGAAGGCTCTTAGTTTTTCCGCATTGAGGATAATGCTTGCCATAGGTTTGTGGTAGATAGCTTTGACTATCTTGAGGAAAGTGCCTTCAAAACCCATTTTGGTGAGAGTTTTCATTATAAATGAGTGCTGAATCTTGTCAAATGCTTTCTCTGCATCTATTGATATTATTATATTTTTTTATCTTTTCTTTTGTTGATATGGTGGATTATGTTGATTGATTTCTGAATGTTAAACTATCCTTGCATTCCTGGGATGAATCCTACTTGGTCGTGTGTAGGATAACATTGGGTTTGTTCTTTTAGCCTTGCCACAGGGAACTTAGTTTACCTTAAAGCAATGGCCTTTCTGTATGGACACAGGAAGACAGTTAATATTATGCTTTGTAACTTGGAAGCTGATTTACTCCAATAATATTTACTCTTGGGCATCTACTTTCTCAACTCAGTTGCCCTTCGTTCCTAGCACCCCAAGAGAGGGTCCCGATGAGGGAAAGAATGACCCAGGGCAAGCTGTGAGCTACCCTGCCATCGAAATGGGCCAGGCCAAAGCGCCACAATACTCAGCTCTAATTTGAGAGCATGATCATAGACAAATGCTGTCATGATCCAAAAGTAACAACGAGACTAGGACCTTGCTGGGGTTAGGAAGACTAAACTAATCTGAGATCTGTGGGCTGGAATATATAGTGAATGTCCTCAGGAAGAACAAAACTTTAAGTCTGATATATCTCTTACTGTGCTCATACAGAATGACATTGCTAGAAATATTAGAAGTTGATTTACTACAATTAATTAAGTGGATTGATTACTAGCTGAGGAAAGAAGAAAGTGACACTCCCTGGATGGGATCCCACCCTTAAGCAGATCTCCTAGTAATCCAGAGTAATCTCTTTAGATGAGATTTTGACCTTGAGAAAATTTCCTGTAGGAGTCATATTATCCCTCTTTGTTAATTTGTTAATGTTCAACCCACCTTTGTGTCACCACCCTATGTGATTGCTATATAAACTAAGACTGTAAGGGAGGACAGAAGACACAGAAGCAAAAGAGAAGACACAGAAGTGAGAGAGAAGACACAGAAACAGGAGAGAAGACACAGAGACAGAGAGAAGTTGGAAGATACCAGAGGAGAGACTACAGAGACAGAGACAGAGATAGAGATAGAGAAACAAATAGAAGAGAGCACAGTGGCACACACAGAAGCAGACCACAAAGGAGGAGCCATCGCGATCTTGTCCATACACAGCAGCTCCGCACCACCGAACATGAGTGGTGAGAGAGAGAGAGTGCGCCACCTTGAGAACCCACAAACACAACACACACATATCACACCCTTCTGCGCGCACACATTTGTATTTTTTACAGTCATGGTGTATGGTCTTTTTGATGAGTTGTTGGATTCTATTTGTTAATATTTTGTTGAGGATGTTTGCATTCGTGTTCATCAGAAATATTGGCCTGTAGTTTTCTTTTTTCGTGGTTTCTTTGTTTGCTTTTGGTATTAGGGAAATATGTGCCTCATAGAAACTGTTTGGGAGAGTTTCTGATTTTTCAATTTCCTGGAAAAGCTTGAGAAGAACTGGCAATAAGTGCTTTTTAAATGTTTGAGAGAGAGAAGGGAACAGCAAGTAAAATGTGGTTGTTGGTCATGTGGGGGAAAGATGATGCGGGCCAAATATAGACTAGAGACTGAACGCAATGGCCACTCAACACCTTTATTGCAAACCACAACACCTAATCAGAGAGAGAGAACAAAAGGGAATACCCTGCCATAGTGGCAGTGTGGGGTGGGGGGAGACGGGACTGGGAAGGGGGGGTGGGATGTTGGGTTTACTGGTGGTGGAGAATGGGCACTGGTGAAGGGATGGGTTATCAAACTTTGTAAGGGAGAAACATGAGCACAAAAATGTATAAATCTGTAACTGTACCCTCACGTTGACTCACTAATTAAAAATAAACTATAAAAAAATAAAAAATAAATAAATAAATAAATAAATGTTTGAGAGACTTTGTTAGTGAATTCATCTGGACCTGGGCTTTTGTTTTGGGGAAGACTTTTGATTACAGTTTCAATTTCTTTGATATTAATAGGTCTATTCAGGTATTCCAACTCTTCTTGGGTCAACTTTGGGAGATTTTAGGAATCCAGGAATTTATCCATTTCTTTTAGGTTCTCTTGTATCCTTGCATACAGACTTTCAAAGTAGTTATTGATGATCTTTTGAATTTCTTTGGTTTCTGTTGTGATGTCCCCTTTTCATTTCTTATTCAGTTTATTAGGATTCTCTCTCTCTGTGTCTCTTTCTTTGTGAGTCTTGCTAGTGGTTTATCAATCTTGTTTATTTTATTGAATTACAAGATCTTGGGTTCATTGATCTTTTGGATTGTTTTTATGGGTTTCCATGTCATGAATTTCAGCTTAAATTTTTATTGTTTCTTTCCTTCTGCCTGGTTTGGGCTCCTTTTTGTTGGTCCTTTTCTAAGATCTTGAGCTGTGAAGTCAAATTATCTGTGTCAGTCCTTTTTTTCCTTCCTGAAGAATGCTTGCAGAGCTATAAAATTTCCCCTTAACACAGCTTTAGCTGCATCCCACAGGTTCAGATCTTGGCCATTTTTAATAGTGCCACAATAAACATAGCTGTACATATATATTTTTTGAATAAGTACTTTTATGCTCTTGGGATAGATACCAGGCAGCATAATTGCTGGATCACAAGGTTTCTCTATCTTTGATTTTTTTACAAGCCCCCATATTGTTTTTTATAGAGGTTTGAACCAGTTTATGTACCCACCAACAGTGAGTATGAGTTCTTCATTCTATCCTTCTTCACTGCTCTTATTTGCATTTCATTTATATCAATGATTTTAACCACTTTTGTTGTGCTTGTTGGCCATATGTATATTTCCTTTTCTCCCTTTTTTCTTGTGTGGAAATATACTTTATTTTTTAAATTTATGTTTGTAAAAACACCATTATTTATAAGTTATCCATAATACAGTTGTTTGAGGCATGCAACATTCCAACATCAATCCCGCCACCAGTGTGATCCACCCTTCACCAATGTCCCCAGTTTCCCTCCCCTCTCCCCAGTCTATCCCTTTAATAGGCATATAAATTTATTCCAGAAGAGAGGGAAATCCATTTACCCCTGCCAGGAGATCAGTCTACCTGGAATGATGTGGCAGGGTGCAGAGTTCAGAAGTTACGGAGCTGGGCTCCCTGCTATGGCAGGGTTTCGATCTGTATATTTTCTTTAGAGATATGTGTGTTTAGCAATTCTGTACATTTTCATGAACTTATTTTATTGCTGTGGAGCATTATGACTGCTACATCTACCTCAGATAGCATTCCTTTGTCCAATGTATATTATATGAATATTTTATCCCATTTTTAGGAAGTCTCTTTGAGTACTAAAACTTTTTTCAAACGAATGAGTGAACAAATAAATTGACGAAAAGGGCAGTATGTGCAAAAGCCACTTACAAACAGTCCCACCACCCAGGATATAAATAGTCTATAAGGGAACTTAACATTTACTATACTAGTTTAATGACACACATTCCTGCAAGTGAAATGTGCTGAGGTTCATGCACTTCCTAATAAGGGGCAAAATTGGAATTAAACCCAGTTCTGACTTTCTTCCTAACCCAGGCTCTTATAAATCTAAGGTACTTCTATGATTTCCCAGTAGTTAAGCCTGATTTAATACTGATCTTGGGACTTTATTTCCTCCCTGATACAAGATTCCAAGGAGTTATGTTATAAGCAATAAAAGTGTGAGAATCCCCAGAGAAGGTGTGTGACTGGCATCTAAAAGATACTCCATTCAAAAAATTAAACCATTTCTGTCTGATTGATATTATTAGTTTTGTCTTATGATGCCACCATTGTTTATAAGTAGGTGACTTTATTAAAAGTAAATTAAAAAGTTTCATGTACTCACATAAAGTATTTCAAGGGTAGTTGTTAGAGGTGGGAAATGGAAATTCAGACAGAAATAGGATTTCTCTGAGGTCCTTCTGAGACCCACATAGATTGGAGTGTCTAATCGTATTGATTCTTCACCTTTGATTATTTTCTCCTGGCCTATTTACAGCTAGAAAAAAACATAATCAAGGTTACTAAGGTTTCTTTCCCCTATACTTGTACCTGCAGAATGCTGAGTCGTAACTGCACTCCTGTATTTGGTGAAATACATGTAGAATTAATTTTACTTAATAAATAAATTATCTGTGATAGATAAAATATATTAGACAGTTAAAACAGAATAATTTTATTTAAGGGGATGGAGGGATAATACAGTGCTGGAATGGGACTTGTCTTGCACATGGCCAACCCAGGTTCAATCCCCAGAACCTCATCTGACCCCGGAGCTCTGCCAGGAATGATTCTTGAGCAGAAAGCTAGTAGTAATTCATGAGCATAGTCAGATATGGCAAAAAAATGCACTGAAACAACTTATCCCTGATTCCACATGTAGTATCCTAATGATGGAAATGGGTAAAAATGTTAAAAGGGTTGACACAGAAAGAAGAATCAAAAGAGCTGCATACAAAGAACAAAGACAATTTTAAAAACATCTCCTTGTTTCTCCAAATTTGAAATTGATAGTTTCTTTTCATAATAATAAATGCTAAAGCAAACAAAGTTAACAGAATGTAAAAAAATAGGGTGTATTATTGGCTGGAGCGATAACACAGCAAGTAAAGCATTTGCCTTAAACTCAGCCAACTTGGGTTCGATTCATCCGCCCCTCTTGGAGAGCCCAGCAAGCTACTGAGAGTATACCGCCCACATGGCAGAGCCTGGCAAGCTAGCTGTGGCTGGCGTATTCAATAGCCAACAGTAACAACACAGTAGCAACACAGTAACAACAAGTCTCACAATGGAGACGTTACTGGAGCCCACTGGAGAAAATCAAGGAAAAACAGGATGACAGTGATACATTGCTACATGATGCCACCAACAGGTCAACCTGTACCTGCTGGGTGAGTGCATCAGCAGCCTGAAGGTTCTTTCAGGCTTTCTGACACCCCAAAATTGCCACTGTGCCTTCAGCCAGACCCCAACAACTTGGGACCAAGTTTACCAAGAAATTACACGGCCAAAATTTAGGTATGTGGGAACCACACCCACAAACCACCTCCAGCTCAGCTATACAAGCTCATTTATTGGCCATATTTCAGAGACCCCTAGATAAATCTCGAAAGAGACCAAAAGCCACAGTTCAACTCGAACCCACACATGGCTGAACAAACTGTGAAAATTGGAGAGGGCAGGTTGTCCTTTGCCTGCCCAAGCAGAGCTCCCGCAACTGCTTGTTTCCACAATCCAAAATGGCCGCTACACCCCCTGGCCTGATTCCACCATCTCAGGACAGACCTCATCAAGATATAATCTGCTGACACTCCTGGTATGTGGGTTTTGTGATTGAAATCTTCAGGCTTTAACAGAATTGGGGTGGGCTACCTTTCCCACTTCCCAATACACATGGAAGCACTGGCAATCACACCCACAGACCAACTCCACCACCACTTTGTAAAATCTATTACTGGCTTTGCTTCAGAGACCCATAAATAAATCTTGAAAGAGATCAAAAGCCAGAGACACAGCAGGGAGTACTGGAAGACACCACAGAGCCAGAAACCTCTCTGGGCCCCATCATTGTATCACTGTCATCCCATTATTTGTAGATTTGCTCAGGCGGGTGCCAGTAATGTCACCATTCATTCCTGTTGCATGCTAGTGTAGCCCGATGGTATATTGGGGGCTCTTTCAGGATCAGGGGAATGAGGACTGTTGTTGTTACTATTTTTGGCATATCGAGTATGCCACAGGTAGCTTGCCAGGCTCTACTGTGCAGGCGGGATACTCTCAGTAGCTTGTCAGGCTCTCTAAGAGGGACAGAGACTTTTGGGGTAGCCTCTAATTTCCTTTATAGGTGTTCCCAACTACCAAATGTAAGCTTTTGGTAGACTGGCATGTTGTAATGATCTGCACACTGACAAACACACACCTGCCTGCATCTCTGGGCAGCACCTGGGACATCTATGGCCTCAGGTTGATCTCAAGGTTGATGGAGTGTGCCCAGAAGTTGTTGAGCAGCTAGAAGAGCAGGACCCTATCTCGGAGAGTCTGTGCTAGATCGAACACCTGCACTGAGTCCCAGGTCACCCGGTGGTTGGCAGACAGCACCCCACAGTGGATGAGCCACTGTATGCACTGCCTCCATGTCTCTATGTCTGACGGGAGTACGACTCAACCCGACCAGGGCAGGCAGCGATGCAGCAGCTGCCACGGCGGTTTCTTGGTGCCCTGCCGATGACTTTCTGTCTGAATCTTGCAAAACAGCTGGCGATGTCCATCAGGAATCACCTTCAGAGTTCCAACAGGGATCACGCATAGAGTTCCATGACTGGTGTGCTAAGCTCTGCATTGTCTGAGGCGACATAGTGAGCCGGGTTAGGGAGAGCGCAAGGGATTTGGGTGGTGGCAGTGCCATCAAACGTCCAATCAAATATGGTGTAGTAATTATGGAAAATAAGTAGGGAATGTCTTATGATGTATTGTGAAGCCATGAAAGCAACCACGCAGTTTAGGAATATGTTCATTCATGAAGCTTGGCCAGAGCATGTGGAAAGCATACTGGAGCATGGCAGTGGTTGGGTTGTGGAGATCATCTGCAAGGGCTGGGTCCCTTGGGGTGGGGAGGGCTCTCACCAGCCCCCCTCTGGTGAGTGAAAATAGACTAGCGCAGAGTCCGGTGGCATGGTTATGGGGGCCTCATTTTATGCTCCCTCTGGGAGAAGCAGCCGTGAGTTCTGGCCAATGAAAAGATTATCTGATGCCGACAGGAGGTGGCTTATGGGTGTGACCCCTAGGCCGCCAGAGACTGGGGGAAGCAGGCAGAGGATCTCTACTCCTGGGTTCCATTGAGCCCAGAGTCCAAGGTCACAAAGTTCCCCATTACTTGGGTTCCGTGGAACTTCACTCATGAGTGAGGCTCAACCTGAGCATGTGGAAAACAGCCTGGAGCATGGTGGTAGTTGGGTTGTGGAGGTTGGCTGCCAGGTCTGGTTCCCTTGGGGCGGGGAGAGCTCTCACCCGTCCCCCTCCGGGGTGCCCCTAGTGAAAACAGCCTGGCATGGAGTCTCTGTATCTGGGCCCCATATCAAACCAATTTCACCAGAGCATCCCAGATGGAGCAGGTGCAGTCTCTCCTCCCCTCCTACTCCAGACGAAACCCTGGCATCCAAGAGCTTCCACAAGCAAGGCCCAGGTCTGCAGGTTTCAGGACTAAATCTCTATACCGCATGGTGGCAGAGGTGTGAGCTATTCCTCCCTGGCTCCCTGTCAGCCTGGCTGTCAGCCGAAATTTGCCTCCAGGCACCATCTTAACACACCAACAGCCCTAGTTCAGAGACACAGCAATGAGTCTTGGAAGACACCACAGAGCTGGAGATCTCTCTGGGCCCCATACCGAGCCAGTTTCACCGAGCCCCCCCAGATGGACCAGTTGCAGTCTCCCCTCCTACTCCAGATGGAATCCTGGCAACCAAGAGTTTCCACAAGCAAAACCCAGGTTTGCGTGTTTTAGGACTAAATCTCCATGCCACATGGTGGCAGAAGCACCGGGGTGTTCCCCCCCAGCTCCCCGCCTGCTCATCAACCTAGCTGTCACCCCCACAATCTGCCACTGGGCCCCATCTTAGCACACCAAAAGCCCTGGTCCAATTTACTCCCTAAATGGATTAGTGCCCTACAGAGATGTCTCTGGAACCCAACTATCTACAACCTAGGATTCCAGAAGTGTGTGGCCACAGCACCTAAGATTTTCAAAATGAGTGGACAATAAATGATCAGGCTTGAATGGTGGTTGGAAAATTCAAGCAAAATATAATGCTCAAAAGTAGAGAGAGTATTGGGGAAATTGCCTGCCATGGAGGCAGGGTGAGGACTGGTATGGGAGGGTGAATACTGGGGACACTGGTGATAGAAATTGTGTACTGGTGGAGGGATGGGTGTTCAATCATTGTACGGCTGAATCTTGAGCATGAAAGCTTTGTAAATGTCTCATGGTGATTCAATTAAAAAAACTGTCTGTCACTGTCATCCCATTGCTCATCGATTTGCCCGAGCGGGCACCAGTAATATCTCCAGTGTGAGACTTGTTACTGTTTTTGGCATATCGAATATGCCACGGGTAGCTTGCCAGGCTCTGCTGTGTGGGCAGGATACTCTTGGTAGCTTGTCCGGCTCTCCAAGAGGGGCGGAGGAATTGAACCCAGGTCAGCTTCATGCAAGGCAAATGCCCTACCTCCAATTGAAAAAAAGAGAGAGAAAAAGGAAAAAGGAAGAGTAATGTGGAGTTCATGCCCAATTGAATCAACTTAATCAATGGCTGAATAAATAGAGTACTCCTACATTTAAAAAAAAGAAGAAGAAGAAAAATTTTAACAGTACTGTTGGATAACGTTGGTTTGTCCTTGCTCCTTCCGCAGGGAGCTTTGTTTTACTGAGTTACTCCCACAACAGTGTTCCTGAGGCATACCCAATTCCATCAAGCACAATAATCCTATATTGCTTTTCTCTTTCCTTTATGTCATTTGCATGGTTTAGCAATGTCCTTTTTGTATAGACACAGGAAGACAGTTGATGCTATGCTTTTGTAACATGGGAGTTAATTTACTCCGAATAATATTTACTCCTAGGCATCTGTCATATTTACCTGACTTAAGTCTCAGTTGCCCTTACTTCCTAATATCCCCAAAAGGAGGGTCTCAGCAAGAGGCAAGGATGGACCAAGGGAAAGTTATAAGCTACCTTGTCATCAAAACGGGACAAGCTACGTTCCAAAAGAAGTATAAGTTAAGAACACGTTCATGGAACAAACTTTGTCATGACCCAAAAAGAAGTAACTAAATAAGTAACTAAATAAGGACCTAGCTGGGGTTAGGAAAGATTAACCTGGCCTGAGAACTATAGTCTGGAATATATAGTGAGATGTCCACAGGAAGAGCCAACCTTTAAGTTTAATGTATATCTTAGTGTGTTCAAACAAAATGACTAAAAATATTAGTAAGAACTAAATTTATTACTTCCAAGTGATTTACTTCCAAGATTTGAAAATGGAACCAAAGCAGGGCTGGGTGGGCGCAACAGGCACAGCAGCCCTTGCATGGACACAGCTGCGTTCTCTCTCCTCTGCCCAGCGCAGTAGCTGATTCACTTCCTGTGTCCCCTCCCAGGGCCCTGTGAGAGGGAACTGTGAAGGAGAGGCTGGATCTTTCAGGCACACGAGTCACTAACTGGAAGAGCTGAGTGTGGGCCCTACAAACACCTGCCTCCCCTGTCCCCACCAACTTATGTAACCCCAGGGCCAGAGACAACAAATGGCCTTGGCTTTCTGCAAGAGACCAGAGGGCCCAGAGTCTGCCTTTCCCACCCCCTGCCCTTGATGCTTCCCCAGCCATGTTCTTTGTCTGCATGGATCAGTGCAGGACTGGCTAGAGAAACTAACTCTTGGAAGTAAATTACTGTCTGGGGGTGAGAGGCTGTAAGGTTTGGGGTGGTGTGAGTGCCCAGGCACTAGGATGTGCATCCTCACAGTCCTCCTGGGTGGAGTGTGGACACCCCGTGTCTGTGATAGGAGCAAGAAGGTAGTAGTGAGAGGGACACAGTCCCTGACCACAGAAACCTGCTGTCTTCTTTCAGCCCACAGCTGCTGACCTCCAGGTATGTGCCTGAATGTTGTCCCATGTCCTGGAGCCGTGGACGCACAGCGCAGATTTACTCCATCTGTGCCATGTGTCCATGGCTTCATCTGTGTGCTGATCACATTGGAATTTCCTTCCCTTGGGGAGCTGAATCATTCTCTTATAGGTACTAACCACCATTTGCCCATTCATTGATGAACTGGGTTACTTGCGCCCTTGGGGTATTATTTGTAAAGCTGCTATGAAGGTGGGTGGACAGTTTTGAAAGTCTGCTTTCAGCTCTATGGGGTATATACCCCAATACAGAATTGCTGGGTCACTGAAAAATTCTATGCTTATGTTTTTGAGGGCCTGCCATGGTGTTGAGAAAACATCTTTGATTTGCGTTTGAAGGATGAATGTAGGGATGGTGGAGGGGGAAGCCACAAATTTTAAGGGAACATTTAGTGTGCAGAGGGCTTCATGGAAAGAGTTGAATTTTAGTCCCCCCTTTCCCTTTTTAATGCAACAATATATATCACATGAAATGAATCTTAACTGCTTTTAAGTTTCCAATGCACTGTCATTAATTACATCTCCATTGTTTACCAACCCTCACCACCTACTACCAACTCCAAAACTTTACAAAGCTGAAATTCTGTGTCTAGTCTACTTTAGCTCCCTGTTGCCTCCCCTGTAGTCCCCAGACACCACCTGTTTCCTTTCTGTCCCCATGAATTGACCATTCTAGGCTTCCTGTAGAAGTAGATGCATACAGCTTGCAACCTGTTGGCATCTGGCTTCTGTCCCTCTGCACCAGGTTTGAAGCATCATCTAGGTGCCAGTTGTGCCTGCTGAGTTTCCTTCCTTTTGGGGACTGAACCATATTCACGTGTAGGGATTGACCACACTGGTCCATTTATTGATGGAACTTGGCTACTTACATTTTGGGGGTATTGTCCATGAAGGTGGATGGACAATGTCAGCTTCGAATGTCAGCTTTCATCTCTGCTTCTGTACCCCAAAACAGAATTGCTGGGTCACAGGGAACTTTTCTGCTTATGAGCCCCTCTCAGAGAGCCCAACAAGCTACTGAGAGTATCTCGCCTGCATGGCAGAGCCTGGCAAGTTACCCATGGTGTAATCAGTATGCCAAAAACAGTAACAACAAGTCTCAGGATGGAGACATTACTGGTGCCCACTCGAGCAAATTGATGAGCAAAGGGATGACAGTGATACGTGACAGAAATTTATTATGATTTTTTAAATGGAATACAAGTTAAGAAGAAAGCAATAACCCTAGATGGGATCCCACACTTGAGTGGATCTCCTAGTAATCCAGAGTACTGAACCCTCAGATGAGATTTTGTCTCTAAATTAATCTCCTAGAACTTTCCCTGAAGAAGTGGCTTTCATTTGTTTGTTGTTATGATAATGTTCAACCCCCACCTATGTGTAACCACACCCTTCATGATTTCTCTATAACTATGCTGTAAGGAGGGAGGGGAAGGAAAGGGAAGAAGAAAAACAATGACACTGTAAAGGGAAAGACTTCCAACTATGCTGTGGGAGAAATAACTACTCTGTAGGGGGAGAGAGATTTAACAAAGCTAGGGAAGAAATAATTATGCCGTAAGAAAGAAGGAAGAGAATGAACCTGTAAGAGAGGAGAAGGAGAAGAGAGAGATAAATGGTCCCTGATTACCAACCAGCCTGCGGAGGTGGTTCTTGGCCAGGCACACAACTCACACATCCACGCTTTTTGAACTCACAAATGCTATTTAATGGAAAAAGATATGCACATGGTTCAGGACCCAGGATTTCCAACCACTATTTTACCAATACTAAAACTTTCAGGTTTCACCCTCAAGGACAAAAGTCATAGATAGAGAGTTGTTGCCAAGGCGGCTGATGCTCCTATATAAATTGGAGTAGAGTGAGTTTCAGTATCAAATCCACATCAGAAAAATAACATTCTACTAGCACTTGCCATGTGATCTCAGATAGTAAATTAACAATCTCAATATTCCAATTCCATGCACATATAATAGGAATACTTGCACAGGGTCATAGTATTTGGTGAACTTAAAAATATAAAATGTTCTGATGACCTCTCAGTGTCTGTATTGCAAGCCATAATGCCCAAAAGTAAAGAGAAAGTATAGGGAATACTGTCTGCCATAGAGGCAGGGGGAGGGTGGGAAAGGGTGGATATACCGGGAGATTGGTGGTGGAGAATGTGCACTGTTGGAGGGATGGGTGTTTGGTCATTGTGGGATCGTGGCCCAAACATGAAAGCTTGTAACTATCTCATGGTGATTCAATAAAAATTTTTAAATGGTAAAATAAAAATATATATATATGAAATATTCTGCAATTTTTCTCATACTGGTATTCCTGCAGAGAGGAATATTGAACTAAAACTATTCTAAACATTTAAGGTTATTAAGCTATACTGCGCTTTCATGCATCTGTTGACATTTTGCCATGCAAAATTATAAGCCAGATATGGAAGAACACTTATAAAACAAACTATAGTGCTATGAATAGAAAACAAGTATTTTCTGGCTGGTAAATTCTGAGAAAAATTAATTCCATAGTTTATAAATATGATGGGTTATGTATGTATCATTCATGCAGTTTCTGGGAGGGTCAGGATGTTACTATCCCATACTTTTAATTTATTGAATTGCCTTTACTAATTTCCTTTAAATTTACATTTCCTTCCCAGCTAACATGTCTACCAAAGAAAATAAAGTAAATCAATTTTCTTTGCTGACTGTTGCCTTCAAAATCCTTGTACTAGATCACCAGTGTAGTTCTGGTGATCTTGGAGCAGTTCTGGGTATGGTCATGCAAGCCACCAAGACCATGGATGTAGCCCTGGTGGGCCTGAGCAGCCCTAGCATTAAACTGCTGCCCCAGTTAGTCAAGAGTCTGTGGAAGTGGCCCGTAGGTCTCTAAGCACCACTGAAGAGACACAAAAGAAAAAGAAAAACCTTTGCCAGCAATTTCTGTAGTTGCCTAAGTTCCACTAAGTTCCATTGAAGTCATTGTCACTGTCACTGTCATCCCGTTGCTCATTGATTTGTTCGAGCAGGCACCAGTAACGTCTCTCATTGTGAGACTTATTGTTACTGTTTTTGGCATATTGAATACACTACGGGTAGCTTGCCAGGCTTTGCCGTGCAGGCAAGATACTCTCGGTAGCTTGCGGGGCTCTCCAAGAGGGGCGGAGGAATCCACCACAGGTCGGCTGCGTGAAAATTGAACGGCCTACCACTGTGCTATTGCTCCAACCCATTGAAGTCACTAAGAGTTAAATGAAGGGGTACAAAAGGCTAGAAGGCCAAAAAAAAATGTATTTTGATCAGAATGACAAAGACAGGGATGACGAATGGAGACGTTACTGGCACCTGCTCTAACAAATCGATGAACAACAGGATGACAAGTGATACAAGTGATACAAGTGATAGGAATGACAAACTCATGAAAGGCTGAAAGTGTATTTGCCAACTCAATAAACTGTGTATATTAATCATTGTTTTTATTGCAGAGATACAAATCTGCAACATTTTATTTTTTTCCTATTTTAATATGAAATTAGACTTGTTCTTGATTTCCTTTAATAATTTCTAAACATAACTTTTTAGGCTTCAATCATTAGCATACTAAAAAGTCTGAAGGTTACGTTCATTGTTTGTCCAAATTAGTTATCCTTAGTTCTTACCAGATTGTGTAAGTGGAGAAGTATCATTTTTACATACCCCACTTCCCAAAAAGAGGCTATAGCAGAAGAATGGAAAAATTAAGCTAGTTCTGTCATAAGAAACTACAATAAACTTGAAAACTGCCTTTAAAAAGACTTCTTGGCCAATGTAAAGGAAAAGAAAAATTCACCTGTGTAAACTATCATTGAGGATTCATTAGTATTATCCCAATTTTGCAGATTTTAGCCTTTAGGAAAATTCCATTGCACTTCACTATTATTGAAATTATCTTTTTTTAATATAAGCTGCTAGTAGCTATTTCTAATTAGTGAAAATGGGGCTCTCCTATGCTATATTAGTACAGATGCTCAGAAAATTTCAGAATAAAGCAACACCAGCAGCATTTCTTGGACTGCTTGCTCCTCCATGAGGTTTAGAAAAGACTTTCTACATTTACAATTTTAGTCTTAAAGAAAAGGTCTTATTATATAGAATATAAGCATAAAAGTTGTTTTTCTTACAATTGATAAAAGCTGATGCCTTACTTATAAAGTCTAAATGTAGTAGTAATAATTTTTCTAATCTTCTAGGATGTGATTTTAGTCAGTCTCACATTGTGTAGATGAAAAGAGAAGTGATAGCTTCAGTTTAAATTCTGGAGAGAGTAGGTGAGAAGGTAAGTTTTAAGCAGGTTAGCAGTGAGGGAACAAAATAAGTAAAAATGGAGTGAAACTTCTCTGCATTTTCCCAAGCAAGCAAATAATACCATATTTTAAACAAGACCAATTATTTCTCTTCACAAAGTTGATAAATCTAGATGAACCAAAGCATGAAGCCACATAAAATAAAAAGCATTTGATGATGTTCATACTTTTAATTTCTCTTGTACAATTTCAAATTCCCTAGATAAGACTGTGACTTGAATACTATTATGTAAAGCTAAAGGTATTTCAAAATGTATCTGTAGATTTTTCTTTAGATTAACACAGAAGATAAATCTAAAGTCCTGAGCTATTGGGAAAAAGCAGTCATCCAAAAAGACTAATTCAAAAAGATATTAGCATTATGGATGTGTCTAGTGGCCATTTAATAAAGAGAACTTTGGAGGGGGGTGGCAAATAATTCATCCAGTTATAAAGGTTCACCAAAATACAATATATTGTGAACTCATTCTCCCTGAAGCAGTGACAGTTGGCCAAATTTTTTTCCTTCTATGAGAATACTATTGAACAAATGGAGACAGCATAATCTGTTAAAAATAAAGCACTTTCAAGTTTTATATATACATATATTTTATATATACATATTATATACATGCAAATACACATATATACAAATTGTAAATATATAATGATTAAAAAATAGAATCTATAACCAGTCTTCCCTTCCCACACAATGAAGTTGAACGATCTCAGAAACATATCAAACTGGCTTCAAAGTGTACTTGACATTTTACATGTTAAAGGTATTGAGAGGTAGAGTCCCAGAAGGCCAAAAATCTATAGAATGTGATCTTAAGACACTAAGAAAGGCTACTTTCACACAATTTAGCTCTAAAGTTATCCTAGCATAGAAGCTAAAAAAACTTCTTACAATCACTTAGTATTCAAATGAAATATTAATGTATTTCTTGAAAGAAAATTATAATTGTACAAATAACACCTATTGAGAGAAAACTTCGATGGATTGACCTCTAGAAACAATGTAGTGGGGAGAAGGTATTTGAAGGGTTAAGAATCATAGCCAAAAAGGCTGGAGCACTGTTTACAATAGCCAGAATCTGAAAAAAACCCGAGTGCCCTAGAACAGATGACTGGTTGAAGAAACTGTGGTACATGTATACAATGAAATACTACGCAGCTGTTAGAAAAAATGAGGTCATGACGTTTGCATATAAGTTGATCAGCATGGAAAGTATCATGCTAAGTGAAATGAGTCAGAAAGAGAGAGACAGACATAGAAAGATTGCACTCATCTGTGGAATATAGAATAATAGACTAGGAGTCTAACACCCAAGAATAGTAGATATAAGTACCAGGAGGTTGACTCCATGGCTTGGAGGCCAGTCTCTCATTCTGGGCAACTCAGAGAAGGGAACACCAAGTAAAATGTGGTCGGAGGTCATGCGGGGGAAGGGTGATGTGTGCCGAATATAAACTAGAAACTGAACACAATGGCCACTCAACACCTTTATTGCAAACCACAAAACCTAATCAGAGAAAGAGATCAAAAGGGAATACCCTGCCATAGTGGCAGTGTGGGGTGGGGGAAGATGGGACTGGGGAGGGTGGGAGAGATGCTGGGTTTACTGGTGGTAGAGAATGGGCACTGGATGGGTTCTCGAACTTTGTATGGGGGAAACATGAGCACAAAAATGTATAAATCTGTAACTGTACCCTCACGTTGATTCACTAATTAAAAATAAATAATCTTTTTTAAAAAGGCTGGAGTGATAGTACAGTGGGTAGTTTGTTTACCTTGCACAAGGCCAACCCGGGTTCGATTCCCAGCATCCCATATGGTCCACTGAGCACCGCCGGGAGTAATTCCTGAGTGCATCGCTGAATGTAACCCAAAAAGCAAAAAAAAAAAAAAAAATCATAGCCCAAAACTGTGATGAGAGGATATCGGGACAGAAGGGAGCATCAGGGGTAATTCCTGACTCTGCATTTAGGAATTACTCTTGGCGGAGCTCCGGGATCCATATGGGATGCCAGGGATCAAACCTATATCAGCTTCATGCAAGATAGACATCCTCCTCACTGTAATATCACTTTGGCCCCCTGTCGAGGATATTTTACAAGTCATAAATTTCCTGAGAAGATTAACAAGAGAAAGCACCAAAAAATGTATTTAATCAATGACTTTCTCTTTATCAACTTCATATTTTCTCTTAGGGCTATCCTTCAGAATAATCCATAGTTCACCTACATAACAAATCAGGTTCATTGTAGACAGCATACTCTTTATTTATTGAGCTGCTTGCTTTATCTTAATTCTTGAGTTAAAAATCAGAAGACTGTCAACTTCACCCTTTGGTGACAATATGTGCTACTCTCAAGTGCTCTCACTCTGAGGAGACAAAATTTGAAATCATCTTAACCATTTTCCATCCTCATAAAACTTAATTGACTCACTTTTTGTGTCCAGAGTTTACATTAGAATATGAAATTAGATTTCAGAATATCTATAACAAGAAAATTTCAATGAGTTCCAAAAGTCTAGTACTTAGCACAGATTTGGTATAAGGTATAAGATAGCTATTTTGGTGGTAAATACAAGAATCAAAGAACATCACATTTTTATAACTAAAAAAATATGTTAACATTCTTTGTGATACAATTGTGTTTAAAACAAACTATTCTTATACAATTCTACTAGTGTCTTGTATATCCTGGATATTAATCCCTTATCAGATGGGTATTGGGTAAATATTCTTTCCCATTCTGTGGGCTCTTATTAAGAGGGTTTTACTGATGTTAGTTGAAGATAATTTAGTCAAATTAGGGACTTAAATGATTGTTCTCAACAGCCAGGGCTTTCTTTCAATTCACTCAGACCATTCCTTCCTTGAGTAAAGGCCTCAGTTTCTCTTGTCCTTATGTATGTTGATTGCATAGAGGTTTCTCTCATTTTGCATTCATAGAAGACTTGAAATAAATATATAATATGATGACTAATTCTCCTGGCAGATATCAGCTTTTAACACACATGCAATATAGCACTGTCCTCCCGTTGTTCATTGATTTGCTCAAGCGGGCACCAGTAACGTCTCCATTGCGAGACTTGTGGTTACTGTTTTGGACATATCAAGTACGCCACGGGTAGCTTGCCAGGATCTCTCATTCGGGCAGGATACTCTCGGTAGCTTGCTGGGCTCTCTGAGAGGGACGGAGGATTCAAACCTGGGTCGGCTGCATGCAAGGCAAATGCCTTAGCCTCTGTGCTATCGCTCTAGTCCAACACACATGAGATATTCAAAGTATTATTTGCCTAAAACTCATAAAAGGGAGAAAAGAAAATATATTTCTTAGGGGTAAATTTAGTATATGTTCTCATGCTGTCAATATCATTATACTATGTTGGATTCAAGGTATAAGCAATTGCAATATATTTTATTATGGATAAATAGTAGCACTGTAGCACTGTTATCCTGTTGTTCATCAATTTGCTCGTGTGGGCATCAGTAACGTCTCCATTGTAAGACTTGTTACTGTTTTAAAAGGAAAAAATAGATCACTATTTAACCACTATGTTTCAGCAAACATCAAGGTAGAATGACTTACAGAAAATCAGCAGTATCTTTTGATAAGATTCAATGGCTTAAACAACTAGATATTGGATTGGTAGATTCAGTTTGGACATTGGACACTTAGTATATACTAAGGTTTTAACTATAGCATTTTTATTGCTGATCTAAGCACCTGTGACCAATACGGAAGAACTTCTCACTATTCTTCACCTTCTACAAAGGTAAATTACAGTCATTGCTTATGTTCATTGGTTGCCTCATTAATTACTAACAACAAATCCAAGCTATTTGTTTTCTATATAAACCAACTTAACCTAACAGGAAGCACTGTAGCACTGTCACTGTAGTCACTGTAGTTCATCGATTTGCTCAAGTGGGCACCAATAACATTTCTATTGTTAGATTTGTTGTTACTAGTTTTGGCATATTGAATACGCCACAGGTAGCTTGCCAGGCTCTGCCATTCAGGCAGGATATTCTCGATAGCTTGCCAGGCTCTTCGAGAGGGACAGAGGAATCGAACCGAGGTCGGTGGCATGCAAGGCAAACGCCCTACCCATTGTGCTATCGCTCCAGTCCAAAAGGAGGCACACTTCAGCTATTAGCAAGAAAAGCAGAAGAGAACAGTATTTCCAATCTGAATGACTTAGTTTACCAAATAAAATACAAAATTATTTTTTTAAAAAGAGGAGATAATGATGACAAAGTATAACTCAAGACTCGCCAAAAATCCGGTAATGATAAATAACTAAAATAACCTCTACTATAGCATAATGGTCCACTTCACAAGGAGAATACTTTCTCAGTTTTTTTTTAAATTTCTTTTTGCTTTTTGGTTCACACCCAGTGATTCACAGGTGTTATTCCTGGCTCTGCACTCAGGAATTACCCCTGCCAGTGCTCAGGGGACCATATGGTATGCTGGGAATCAAACCTGGGTCAGCCTGTAGCTCCAGCCCTTACTTTGTCGGTTTTACAAAAAAAAAATTCTATTTTTTTACTCTGCTTATAAAAATGAGAAATCTCAGAATTCCATATGGTCCCCCAAGCACCGCCAGGGTAATTTCTGAGCACAGGGCCTGGAATAATCTTGACCAACTCTGGGTGTGCCCTAAAAAATAAAAAATAAAATCAACCTGAATATTAAGTTGAAGCATAGAACCTCTCCACTCATCTAGAGAAAATGAGATTCATTCTCTCTAGATGAGCAGCAGTTCACATCTTTATAAAGAACTACCTGTGCCCTCTCATTCCAAAATAGTTCTCATCCTACACTGAGAGACGGTTAAAGGGAAGTCATAGAGGGCAGTCATATATTTGATATCCAGATAGAAGTTGTGAACTCTTCCAAACACTGTACTATTTTCATTGCAGTCACTTATTGCTGACAAAAGTGCATGAACCAGATAAATCAACACAAACCTAGTAACTTCAAAAAAACAAATTATGAAGCTAGATCAGAGAGTTTGTAATCAGCATATATACTATTTCTGCATAGCAATGAAAATTTCATCACTCTATTTGGTGAAAAACAATAGGTATTCCTCAGACTGAAAAGGGAAAAATAGTTTTGCTTAAGGAAGGAAATAATGATTTCCACTAATATAACCCTACTCTAATAATAAACTAAAACTCCACCACCTCGCCTTTGGGGTTCTTGATCACCATCACCAGCTGCGCCTGGAAGGTGATGACCAGCACCGGGCCCTGCTCCATCATCTTGCCCATGGCCAGGTCCACATTGTCAATGCCCAGAATGTGGGAGTGGAACTGCAGGCCGAGGGCCTTGGTCTGCTGGATGGGTATAGCGAGCTGGCTGTAGGTAGCTTCAAAGCACCAGTCTTTGAGGATCTCAAGCTCTCCAAAACTCATGGCCTCCAGCATGTTGGGGATGATTTCTTCTCGCACTGCTGCAGAAAGTGGTCCTTGTCGAAGGCCGGGTTCACACACAGGATTTCCGTCAGCACCTCCGACATCTCAGTTTTGGAGAACAGGCCCCCCCAGTGGGTCTGTGTCCTTGTCCGTCAGTGCCCATGATGCCTGGATGAAAGCATTGTCGCTCTCGTTGTACTTCATCTTCATCTCAAAAAAACACGTGAACACTACATTGTTGTCCTTGAAATCTTTCCACTGCTGGTACCACTTGGAGTCCTTGTGCAGGACGACGCCCAGGACCTCCTCGTTGGACTCAAACACTTTCTCTCTTGAGCTTCTCATCAGTGAACTCCTTCCACTTTTGTTGCTGAGTGCGCCACAGGTAGGGCAAGGTCTGGCCCAGCACGCTCTCGTTGATCTCCTTCTTCACCAACTCCATGCCCTGGGACAGGGCTTTGAAAGTGGCTTTGCGGCCCAGCTTCTCCCCGCCCTTGGACACCAACTCTGATGACTGCTTCGCCATCTTGGAGGCCCCCTCCATGCCCTCCTTGATCTTCCGGCCCAGGTCGCTCTTACTGATTTCATCAAGACTGTATCACCTTGCCTGTGCATACCATCTCCAACTCGATGGTTTTGTATTTCCTCTGGGCTGGAGCGCATCTGACTCCTCCGGCTTCCAAGAGATGCTCATGAAAAACGAACTAGTCCCTGAAGCTCCCCACTTTCTCTCAATGGCACGAACATCTCCGAATGCAGCAGCTATGTGTACCTGGGTCGAGAAATCAACATGAGGAACAACTTGGCTCCAGAACTGCGCAGGAGGAATAGAGCAGCGTGGAATGCCTTCAAGAACATCGAAAAAGTGGTTAAGAGGACAAAGAACCTTGGGGCTGGAGCAATAGCACAGCGGGTAGGGTGTTGACCTTGCACGCGACAGACCCGGGTTCGATTCCCAGCATCCCATATGGTCCCCTGAGCACCGCCAGGGGTGATTCCTGAGTGCAGAGCCAGGAGTAACCTCTGTGCATTGCCGGGTGTGACCCAAAAAGCAAAAAAAAAAAAAAAAAAAAAAAGAGGACGAAGAACCTCCGACTCCGGGCACATCTTTTGGATTCCACCTTTTTCCTTCACTAACATATGCCTCAGAGACCTGGGCCCTACGCAAACAGGATGAGAATGCTATTCAGGTATCTCAAAAAGGAATTGAAAGAGCTATGCTAGGAGTGTCACATCTCACTTAAGTGAGAGAAGGAATCTGGAGTTCTGACCTCCATCGACAGTCAAGAATCAGGGACGCTGTCTCGTTTGCCAAGGCATCAAAAATCAGATGGGCCGGTCATGTAATGCGATTCAGAGAAGACCGTTGGACTAGAGCTATACCAGCTGGAGTCCACGGGACGTCAGAAGACTGCATGGCCACCCACCAACTAGATGGTCAGATTTCTTTGTCAAATCCCTGAGTAAATGATTTGAGGCTCTTCCTGTCCCTAGAGCAAGCAAATATCATTGGGCTGCACTAGCACGTGACAGGGACAAATGGCGACATTACTGGTACCCGCTCGAGCAAATGGAAGATCAACGGGACGACAAGTGATACAAGTGAATTTATAAATAAAACTGAAAATTCATTGCTATATTACTTTTAAAATTTGACCCTTTGAAATTACACTTTAAACTACTGCTTGTTTTAGTCTAAAAATTCCTTAGCTCCTACTTTTCTCTGAAAACTGTGCTATAAACAAAATTTGTACCTAAAGTTCTTAAGAACATGCTGTTGTCCCTTTTTAATTTTGAACTATCCACTCCCCCTACACACACCTGAAAGCAGAATTTGAAATTCTATAAGTAGGAGCTTTGAAATTAAATAACTATTGACTGTCCTGTTCATCAGTTAATGAAAATGCAGGGTATTTTCTGAATGCTTTTGCTTGTGGAAGATCACTTATGATGAACTGTTTTTTTTTTTCTGGTGTCAGTATTTTTTGATAACTAAACAGACATTTAAAATCTGTCCACAGGCATTTCTCAGTGTGAGAGGCCACCAAAAAAAAAAAATAGCAAATTTGTTTACTCCATTGAAAATATTTCTGCTCGTGATTTCAAGCCTATTTCAAGTTAGGTGTCTCAGAATCGATTTGTTTGACCTGCTTACTTGTGTGCTGAGTTAGTTTGACTTTGATCATCTTGCCACCAAACCCAAACCTAGGTCAACTAAAGGCCACTTACAACGTCAAAGTTCTTTCCCAGGCTTTGAGATTAGAGCACAGATTCTAAAGTCCTGGCTTCATTCCTCTTTAGATGTACATCTTTGGGTGAGATTCCTTAAGTCCCTCACTTAATTTCCCCATTATGCCACTAAAAGTTCCTATTTCACCTTAAAGAGTACTAGGTACAGAGGAGAGACTTAAAAGTATAACTAACTCACTTTAAATGAAATCACAGTGTTCAAATGGCAGTGAATTTGTGAATTCTTTTTTTTTTGAGATGGGGGGCAGGGCATACCTGAAAATGCTCAGGGATTATTCCTGGCTCTGCACTCAGGAATCACTCCTGGTAATGCTCAAGGAACCATATGGGATGCCTGGGATCAAATCCAAGTCGGCCACATGAAAGGCAGGCGCCTTACCTGCTATACTATTGCTCCAGCCCCAAATCCTAAAAACTCATTTTTATATTTCTCTTGGAAATACTAATCACTCTTTAAAAATAACTCCTTTATAATTGTATGGTAAAAAATTCAATGAGTATGAAAATGTTCCAGAGAAACTCTGGCTGTTGTTTCCCTTTACATGACACAAGTTCTATTCAAGAAGTGAGTGACCAGCTTAATGAAGCTATGAATCCTTGAGAGCTTGGTACAAAAGATTCAATTTCTGGTACTGGAAAGACATTACAGAAGATAGGATGCTTTCCTTGCATTTGGTTGACCAGGCTTGATCCCTGGCACCACATATGGTCCTCTGAGCCCTGACAGAAGTGATCCCTGAGCCGAGAGTCAGGGGTAAAACTTCAGCATAGACAAGTGCCCAAAAACAAACAAAAACTTCAGTTTCTTAAACTGCCCATAGAAAGAAATCTTAAATCAGAAATCATTCAAATGAGCAATTATCTCACATTAACTGTCACTGTCACTGTCATCCCGTTGCTCATCGATTTGTTTGAGCGGGCACCAGTAACGTCTCTCATTGTGAGACTTATTGTTACTGTTTTGAGCATACCCAATACTCCATGGGTAACTTGCCCAAGAAGAGGAATTTTTCAGCAGTTATATTTGCTGAATTGTTTCATGTTCCCACCTACTATACATGCATTGCTAAATAATCTTATCTACAAATTCAACTTCTGATTAAACTAAAACATGCAAACCTATATTGATGCTTTTTAGTAAGCAGGCACATAGTACTAAATATTTTCTTACTACCATATTAGATTGTAATCTACATTAGAATCCTGCTCTACTGTATGAAACTATGAATAAATTGCTTACCCTCTCAACCTCACATCTCACATATGAAAAATGGGAATAATAATTACTACTCTGATCTATTTACTTTGGGAATTCAAGATAAAATATTGAAAGTTCCCAAATACAGTTCATAACAAAAAATAGATTTTAATCACATGATTTTTACTTTAATTTTTATAATCTTACAGATAAAAGTATGGCATAGAAGTTAACTTTACCCGTAAGTAAGAATCAGAGGTATATTTTCTTAGGCTTGAGTATAGATGAAGGAAACATAAAAGAAAGTGATCACAGTAAAAATTGGGAGAAGTATTAGTTCAAAGGACAGGTTTAATTAGTTTGTCTTTATGTAGTTTTATATAAGAGGATATTCCTTCTGTGAATCTAGCAATACCTAAGAATGTTCTGCCTCCCAAAAGAATATCAATATGAATACATAAAATCTTATGACTCCGAAAAGCACAGGATATAAATGAAGTATTTCCAATAATGCACTATAATCAACCCACTATGGATAAAAAAATTTAACCAGTTTAAATGGCTTTTTTATTTTAATTTTTATTAGTGAATCACTGTGAGGTACAGTTACAAACTTATGAACTTTCATGCTTGCATTTCGTTTACATCCCTCCACCAGTGCCCATTCTCCTCCACCAATGTTCCCAGTATCCCTCCCACTACCCCCACCCCCACCCCCACCACCCCAGTCTGCCTCTGCAACAGGGCATTCCCTTTTGTTCTCTCTCCTGTTGGATGTTGTAGTTTGCAATAGAGGTATTGAGTGGCCTTCATGTTCGGTCTATGGCCTCACATGCTGGGGGAAAAGGCAGCTGAGATAGAGAAGGGAACACCTAGTAGAGAATGTTGGGAGAACCCACTCGGGTTGAAAGCTGCGTGCCAAAAGTAGACTATAGACTGAACACAAATGGCTTATTTTAAAGAAATATATAACATACTTATGTCTATAGAAAATAAGAAAATGATGATACATAATAGTATTTCATAAAACCTTTGTTTCAGGCATGTATGTGTGTGAATGTCTGTGATAGGGAGTTCATAAGTATACTAGTATACTACAAGGTAAAATACTTTTTCCCCATAATTTATCATTTAAAACAACGTTTTCGGGGCCAGAGCGATAGTATAGCAGGTAGGACACATGCCGTGCTGGGTTCAATCTTTTGGGATGCCATATGGTCCCAAGAGCCAGGAGTATTTCCTGAGTGCAGAGCCAGGAGTAACTCCTGAACATCACTGGTGTGACCAAAAAAGCCCCTCCCCCCAAAAAAAAACGCTATATGTGGTTTAGCTAGTCTTATCAATACAATATTTAGCTCCAACACAGATTTAGCTGAGGACACCACTACTCATTTGAACTCATACAAACTACTTAAACTTATATAAACTCATATAATCTACTTGAGAAATATCCAAATTTTCTTCTCATTTCTCAGATACAATAAGAATATGAACTCAAACATAATCCCCATGATTAAATTGTAGATATGTTACGCTAAAAAATGCAGTATTCTTTTCATGAATAATATGAGATATAAGTTTTGATGCCTGATGGTGTCAAAATTCTTATTTTTAAAAATCCAAAAGAGGTTCCAAGGGAATCCAAAAGAGGTTCCAAAATAACACATTGCTATTTCTATTAAAGTTAAATCATAAGATGTAACATATTTTCCCATGCTTTATGTGAAGAGGAAACAAGTAAGCACATAAGTAATCAAAAACATTACCAATTGTGGAGAGGAGGAGAAATAAAGAGAGAGTGAAAGAGAGGAAAACTCTTTTCAAATATATCTATGAAATATGAAGCCACTCTAGCAAGGAAAGTCTCTCATTTATATGAAAATTAAGAACAACCAGGCAGAGACAGAACACTTTTCAAGTATATAAATCCACAAAGCAGAAAGACTACATGTTAAAAATGGCTATCATCTCAAAAGAAACAATGACTGACTAAGATATAAAAACAGCCCAAGGAATGGGAAAAATGATTTACCCAATATTCATCTGATAAAGGGTTAATATCAAAGTTATGTAAGACACTGGTAGAACTTTACAAGAAAAAATCATCTAACCCAATCAAAGAATTGGGAAGAAGAAATGAACAGAAACTTCCACAAAGAAGAAATTCAAGTGGCTAAAGGCTCTATATCACTAATCATCAGGAGACGCTAATCAAAACTACAATGAGATATCATCTCATACCACAGAGATTGGAACACATTAAAAAAAAAGTAACAGTACTGGCATGGATGCGGGAAGAAAGGAACTCTCCTTCATTGTTGGTGGGAATGCAGAATGCTGACAGGTGCAGCCTTTTTGGAAAACAATATGGAAAATCCTCAACAACCTAGAAATTGAGTTCCCATTTGACCTAGTAATACCACTTCTGGAACTATACCCGGGGGCCCCAAAAACACACAGCAGAAATGAGAAATGCTGTCTGCATTTCTGTGTTCATTGCAGCACTACTCACGGTAGCCAGAATCTGGAAACACCCTGAGGGTTCAAGAACAGATGACTGGTTAAAGAAGCTATGGTATGTCAAAAGAATGGAAAGCCATGCAATTGTTAAGAAAAATGTAGTTATGAAAGTTTCTTATAAATGGATGGACATGGAGAGTATTATACTGAGTGAAATGAGTCAGAAGGAGAGGAACAGATATAGAATGACTGCATTCATTTGTGGGACATAATATACATATGTATAGTGGTTATAATATACATACATATGTATATATATACATATATATATATAGTGAGACTAATATCCAAGGACAGAGAAAACAGGGTACAGAAGGCCTGGTCATGGTTGGAAGCTTGCCACAAGAGTATGTGTCTAGGGGGTGAAGGGTAGTTAAGATAGAGAAGGGATCACTATAAAAATAATAGTTGAAAATGATCATTTTGGACAGGAACTGAGTTGAAAGTGCGTAAAGGGATATACCTGATAACCTTTCAGTATTTTTATTGCAAACCATAAGGCCCAAAGAGAGAGAAAGAGAGAGAGAGAGAGAGAAAGAGAGAGAGAGAGAGAGAGAGAGAGAAAGAGAAAGAGAGAGAGAGAAGTAATGTGCCTGCCATAGAGCCAGACAGGTATCAGTGGGAAGGAAATTGGGGATATTGAAGGTGGAAAATATACACTGGTGAAGGAAAGACTGTTAGAACATTACATGACTGAAACCCAATCATGAACAACTTTGTAACTGTGTTTCTCACATTTTATAAAAAGAAACCGGCTATCATTCATACGAAAAACAATTCCATAACAAATTTTCCTGCCTTTTTCTTATTCCCTAGATCTTCAAGAGAATCTCACCCATGTTCTTTTTTCACTATCACCTGAAACTTCTCACACTGTTATCCTAATCAGAAATCCTCACCTTTAAGATATATACCACAGAAATGTGCAGCCAAAACATTGTGGGATAGGAAGTGAGGGTTAGTCTCAAGTTTAAATATGTGTTTCAATGTTGTTAGGAAATATACAATGAAATATATATTCCCTCAGAATTCTCTAATAGTCCCGCAATTGTGTATCATGGCTAATTTTTTAGATAACAGACATTGTAGAAAACTGGTCAAACTCTTTTGAGTTTTACCATCAAAAACCATGAGATACACAGGAAAATGCAGAAGAGGAAAGAACATAGCACTTTGTAGAGCATCTGGAGAGAAGGATCCCAAGGTGACAGCAATTTTATCTCAAGAAACATATTCTGATAGGGCTTATTTTCCCAAATAAGCAGGCAGCAGACTTGCTCATACTTATAAATATCTATATCAATATTTTCCCCATATGGCCAATAGTGAAGAAAACTTTTAGACTTTTTAAGAATTTTAGAGAATGTAAAGGATAGTTTTTACTCTTTACTTTTTGTTGTTTAGGTTTTTGAGCCACAAGCAGTGTGGCTCAGGATTTACTCCTGGCTCTGCACTCCGGTGGGCTGAGGGTACTATATGAGTGCCATGGATCAAACCAGGGTGGGCCACAGGCAAGGCAAGCACCCTACCTGCACCCTACCCTACTATTGTTCTGGTTTTTGTTTCAAACTCTTTAATGTGAAGTCTTTTTTATTACTTCACTTGCATCAGCAATTGATATGAACCTCTCAACCTAGTGAAAAAGAGAAAAATAAATTATCATTTCTTGCTTTCTACATAGGAACATGATGTCAAGTTTTATCCAAGGTCACACTGTGAGTGATTGGAAAAAGATTAGAACTAATTCTTTTTATGGTCTCGTGGTCATTTAAAACAGCTCACAATCCCTCCAAAATACATTTATTGGTCAATAATACCAGAAATGTCAATTCTTTAGTTTGATCTTCTAGAAACATAGATAGTTACACAGTACTGGTCAAATCCAATAAATGCTCTAGTAACATTCTATGTCACTTTTTAAGAATTCTTTAGGTAATCTAGAGTTTTCTATGTTTTACTGAATACTTAGAAAAATGAAATTATAAGAATATCCTTTAAATACTAAACAGTACTTGTAAAAACACAAAGAAATAGGAAAGAACAGAGCTTTTAAATTTACCACTTAAATTCAATAGTCTCTCTCATCCTCGTTTAGAATCTCTAGATTTAGCAGGGATTTTTTTCTATAAAGATGTGAAATATTAGCAATGAAAAAAGATGTTTGGAAACAGACAACCAGGTTTCTATCCAAAATTGACTATGCACTAGCTAAAAACTTTAGAAAGTCTCTTCTATGGGGCTGGAGCGATAGCACAGCAGGTAGGGCATTTGCCTTGCACACGGCCGACCCGGGTTCAATTCCCAGCATCCCAAATGGTCCCTGAGCACCTCCAGGAGTAATTCCCGAGTGCATGAGCCAGGAGTAAGCCCTGGGCATCATTGGGTGTGACCCAAAAAGCAAAAAAAAAAGTCTCTTCTATGCCTCGATATCTTTTACATTATCAGGATAAAGACAATTAGTATGACAACTGTGAAGATAGAATAAAAATGTTCTATAAAGGGGCTGTTGTATTTACTATTTTGTGAATATTCAGCATCCTCTGAAAAACTTTTAAAAGTTTGGAGAATTTTCAGTCATATGGCACTGCTTCTTGAAAGTGGAGGCTAATATTAAAAAAAAAACTTCTTTATTCACAAGTTGCAGATGCATTAACCAGGCTTCCTCCACTTCCACCCAATATTCATACCCAGTCTCATTGCATGGTCTGTACTAAGACTATCAATATGATCTTCCTTAAATAATCCAATAATGGCTTTCCAGCAAATATTACTTCATGAACCAAATTTATGTTATTACTTAAACCATAAACCAATATTTATTTTATTATATTTAAGTTATTACTTTATAAACCAATAACTATTGGTTTGTGGTTAAAAATTAATAACAAAAATTCAATAAATCATTTTAAAATATTGAAAAATAATTTTTATTAGCAACAAAGAAATCCTTTTGAAGAACACATATTCAAGAAAGTGAAAAGTTAATTTATCCAACAAGTTATAACTCCACATTATCCCTGTTAGGTTATTATATTAAAGACAAAACATAGTTAACTTTTCTTGAATATATATTGAGTTCAGTTTAAAGACGGGAAAATGGAGTTATCATAGCAATTCAAAGGGATAGGCAGTGGTAGGACTAGATCGGCTATCATCAGCACAAATAAAAGCATATTAAATAGGTAAGATAACTGATGTCAGAGGGCTAAAATAACATCTCAAGTTCACAGAACTCAAAAGCAGAGCACCCAGAAAATCCATTCAAGTAGTGCTATGTTTTCTATTTTCTTCTATTTTCCAATCATATAAAACAGGGGTTTTATTTTTTAACATCATCAACTAATTACAAGAACAAATTAGATTTTAGTTTTCATAAGAATTATATTTCATTTGGGGGCAGAACAAAATTACAGCAGGTAAGGTGTTTGCGTTGCAGTCAGTCAACCCAGGTTCAATCCCTGGCATCCCATATGGTCCCCCAAGAACTTCCAGGAGTAATTCCTGAGTGCAGACCCACGAGTAATGCCTGAGCATTTCTAGGTGTGATCCAAAATTTTTTTTAAAAATTTAAAAATTCACTTGGCAGTGACAGTCACACCCACAAACTGCCCCCTCGAGGCACCATGTAATCTCATCAACAGTCAAGATCCACTGTATCACTGTATCACTGTCATCCCATTGATCATCGATTTTCTTGAGCGAGCACCAGTAATGTCTCCATTCATTCTAGCCCTGAGATTTTAGCAGCCTCTCTTTACTCATTCTTCCCAGCGGTGCCACATTTGAGGTTCTTTCAGGGTAAGGGGAATGAGACCCATCATTGTTACTGTATTTAGCATATCGAATACACCACAGAGAGCTTGCCAAGGTTTTCCTTGCAGGCAGGATGCTCTTGGTACCTTGCCAGGTTCTCTGAGTGGGAAAACTAGGCTATAAGAGGTCCAGGAGTGTTGTTTTATAGTCTCTGGATCTTGGTTGTTGATAGGATTACATGCGCTGGAGGCAGTTTGTGGGTGTGGCTGCCAAGCTACTGGAAAATGGGGGGTCTGAGTGGAGGAGGCCCAATCCCGATCCAAGCAGGCTTGGAGATCTCAGCCAGGTCCCACACACCTGGATTCCTCTGCCGGTTCCTTCATGTGTGAGGCTCGTCTGAATGTGTGGAGAGGAGCCTTGAGCATGGCTGTGGCTGGGTTCCGGAGGTCTTCGGCTGCCAGGTATCTGCTCTGGACGGGGAGGGAAACAACCCACCTCACTACAAGGGGCTCTGGAGAAGACAGCCAGATACGGGGCCAAGAGACTCTGCCGTTCGAGATTCAGAGACTATAAAATAAAGCTCCCAGAAGAGAGCAACAAAGAAGGTTGTGGAGCATGCAGCTGTGACCTCTTACATTCTAGCCCACTGATATACCAGAAGTAGCACACATTTGTTTGGGTTTAACATGTATGCTTGTAATCTCTTATACAAGTACTTAAATGGCTCCAGGATAAAATTCAATAGTCTTCGCACACTTTGCTCTTATGGTGGTGGGAAGGTGCAGGATTGGTGTTTTAATATTAACTGTAATGAACTACTGTAAACAACTTAAAAAAAATAAAATAAAAAATAATTCTCTTTCATGTCTTTCAGTAAACTTTTTTAAATCTCATACAATTTGCTATAAAAGTAATCTCTTATTTTAATCTTCAAGTTATTTTTCAAAATCAGTTCATGCTAGCAAATAATTCTCTAATGAAGAGTAGGAAATAAAGTAATTATTTCTTGATCTATTCAGAAGCCTTGACTATTATCTTCTGTTTTAAAATTACAGACTACATTGTAGACTCAATAAATCTCCTAAGGTTCATTCTAGTTATAGATTCTAGATATCAGTGCCTGATTGTGGTACTTTTGTTGGTTCACTGACTGGAAAGATAGCACCAATTATGTGAAAGGAGCAATATATACAAAAGTCCCTCTACTACCAAGAGTTGTGATTCTCTGTAATTATATGCTAACCATACTGCACTGTACTGTCCCATTGTTCATCGATTTGCTCTAGCGGGTACCAGTAACGTTTCCATTGTAAGACTTCTTGTTACTCTTTTTGGCATATCAAATACACCACAGGTAGCTTGCCAGGCTCTGCTGTGAGGGCGGGATACTCTTGGTAGCTTGCTGGGCTCTCCGAGAGGGATGGAGGAATCGAACCCCGGTCGGCCGCGTGCAGGGCAAATGCCCTACCTGCTGTGCTATCGCTCCAGTCTGCTAACCACACAAAAAACAATAATATGGTTTCAGTATTTAGGATACTGAGCTGGTTGCTGCTGCTATTACAACAAAATAGTCTGTAATAAGAAGTAGACAACCAGTATCTACTGATTTTTTGAAATACTTATGATATCTATCTGTATATTAGAGATTTTGTACTATATATATATTATTTTATAGCCAGAACATTTTTCAAACAAGGGTGACAAAATTTCAGCTCTTTACATCCAAAATTAGGTGGGGAAGTAGGATTTCAAAACACTATCATCGATTTCTTCTGTTTGTATTTGCCTCATTCCTAGAAATTCAACCGGAAATAAAATAATAAAAACCACAGAAGCCAAAAACTCCTGGGCTTTAGATTAGAAATTAGAACTATTTGAAAATTGGAAACTGCATTAGAAACTGGAAACCATAAACAGAAAATTATGTCTGCAGTCTCATTACATAGTCATTTGAGACATCAGATTTCTCTTGACACTTCAATTTATGAGTGACACAGATGCGCATGACACACCAACTCCACAATTACAAAAGTAAAAAGCTAAGCAATTGCAATGTTTGGGAAAAGGTTAGATCCATTTTTTAGTAAACCAATTTGCTCACTTAAGATTAATTTTTTAATAATCTATTTGATGTCTTGTTTGACATCACTGATTTGTGAGTTGCTGTCGTTTTTTTTTTTTTGTTTTTTTTTTTGCTTTTTGGGTCACACCCAGCGATGCTCAGGGGTTACTCCTGGCTTTGCACTCAGGAATTACTCCTGGCGGTGCTTGGAGGACCATATGGGATGCCGGGGATCGAACCCGGGTCGGCCGCGTGAAAGGCAAACGCCCTACCCGCTGTGCTATCACTCCAGCCCCTGTCGTTGCTGTTGTTGTTGCTAAAGAATAAAAGGAAGAGCCTGAGAGATGGCTCAAAAGGTTGGAGCACATGTTTCATATGCAAGAGCCCCAGGTTCATTCATTGGCATTGTATAGTGCCCTGAGCAACAATAAGTGTGCCCCAACACTAAATATGAATACAATGAAGCACCAAAAATGTATGCCTTTTCATAGGCATATGAGGAAATGTAAAGATAAATACACAACTGAAACTGTCAAATCAGGTGAAAGGGCAGCATACTTAAAAGTGAGAGACTACAAAGAGGCTAAGTATCTTAAAGACAGCACAGCTTGAGGCTGACTGCCACCTGACCTAAAACAGCAGTGTTTGATCTTTGACATTTGAGGCTTGTACACAACTGGATAATGCTATAAAGATGCCTGATACTAAAGAGAGACATAATAGACATGTAACAATGCTGAAACATGGCGAAGGCTCTTTGGAAGAAAAAATATATAGAAGTTGCACTAAAATGCCAACAAAAGTGTAGGGAATTTGTTTTCATTGGATACTTGTAAATAAATATCCTCAGCATATTATGCTTAACACCAAAGATCTAACATCTTCCATGCAGATCTGTAAGAATGATGTCTGAAATACACTAATGAGATACCTGTAAAGCTGATAACTTTCAAAGAGGGACATATGTAAATTCTGAGAACATCAGCATGAGAGAAAATATTTATACCTAAGAAATCTGTTCTTATGTATAGTTGTTCCAATAGAAGAGCCATCAAAAGTAAACTGAAAGTTAAATGGTAACCTGACAGGGCATGTTATATGAAAAACTAAACAACCAGAATATAGGTAAAATGTATGAGCTCCCCAAAGTCAACCATAGCTTGATTTTTAAAAAATATTTTAATGTTCTGCTTACCTTCATTCTTCATAATTATTAACCAAAACTTTCAATTATCAAATTGAATTTTTCTTTTGATTATTTTCATATTAAACAGTAAGTAATATACTTAAAATTTTCAAGTAGAATTTCTCCCTAATATTAACTGATGTCAACTCAAACTCTTTATCTTCTTAAAAACTGGCATTTCAGAGAGAACTTTTGCCAGAAAACCTAAAACTATATTTTAGAAATAATTAGAAGTAATAAGCATAAACCTTACTGTAATTAATGGATTAAATTTGCATTATAAATTCTATCTTGTGCTAATTAATATTTTCATTTTTAATTTATTATTTTTGTATTAGTGAATCACTATTAGGGTAGTTATAGATTTACATATTTTCGTGTTAGTGTTTTAGTGTTTTAGTCATACATGGCTCAAGTACCCATCCCTCCACCAGTGCCCATTCTACACCACCGATGATCCCAGTATCCCTCCCACCCGCCCCAAGCCATAACCCCCATCCCACCCCACCTCTGTGGCAGGACATTCCCTTTTGTTCTCTCCTTTTGGGTGCTGTGGTTTGCAATAAAGGTATTGAGTGGCCATCCTGTTCAATCTATAGCATAATTTCAGCATCTCCCATCTTTGAACAGGTCCTCCAACCACCCTTTACTTGGTGTTCCCTTCTCTATCTGAGCTGCCTTTTCCCTCAGCATATGAGGCCGGCTTCCAAGCCATGGAGAAAACCTCCTGGTACTTATTTCCACTATTGTTTGGGTTTAGTCTCCCATTCTGTTATTTTATATTACACAGATGAATGCAATCTTTCTATGTCAGTCTCTCTCTCTTTCTGACTCATTTCACCTAGCATGATACTTTCCATGTTGATCCACTTGTATGCAAAGTTCATGACTTCATCTTTTCTAACAGCTGCATAGTAATTCATTGTATAGGTGTACTAAAGTTTCTTTAACCAGTCATCTGTTCTCAGGTACTCAGGTTTTTTCCAGATTTTCGCTATTATAAACAGTGCTAAGATGAACATACAAGTGCATATGTCATTTGGACAATACATTTTGCCTCTCCAGGATATATTCCCAGAAGAGATATTTCTGGGTCAAATGGGAGGTCAATTTCTAATTTTTTGAGAATCGTCCATATTGTTTTCCAAAAGGACTGAACCAGTCGGCATTCCCACCAGCAGTGTAGCAGGGTCCCTTTCTCCCCACATCCACTCCAACACCGGTTGCTTTTGTTCTTTTGGATGTGTGCCAGTCTTTGTGGTGTGAGGTGGTATCTCATAGTTGTTTTGATCTGCATCTCCCTGATGATTAGTGATAAAGAGCATTTTTTCATGTGCCTTTTGGCCATTCATATTTCTTCCTTGAGAAAGTTTCTGTTCATTTATTTGCCCCACTTTCTGATGGGGTTGGATGTTTTCTTCTTGTAGAGTTCAACCAGTGCTTTATATACCATTGATATCAACCCCTTATCTGATAGGTATTATGTAAATATCCTTTCCCATTCTGTAGATTGTCTTTGTATTCTGGTCACTGTATCTTTTGCGGTGCAGAAGCTTTTTAGTTTAATGTAGTCCCATTTGTTGATCTCTGTTTTCACTTGGTTGGTCAGTTGCATGTCATCTTTGAAGATACCTTTATCTTCAATATCGTGGAGGGTTTTGCCGACCTTGTCTTCAATGTACCTTATGGTTTGTGGTCTGATATTGAAGTCTTTAATCCATTTTGATCTGACTTTTGAGCATGGTGTAAGGTCGAGGTCTAAGCCCATTTTTTTGCATGTGATTGTCCAGTTATGCCAGCACAATTTGTTAAAGAGGCTTTCCTTGCTCCACTTCACATCTCTTGCTCCCTTATCAAAGATTAGATGATCATACATTTGGGGTTGTGTGTAGGGATATTACACCCTGTTGCATTGGTCTGCAGCTCTGCTTTTGTTCCAGTACCATGCTGCTTTAATTGTTACTGGTTTATAGTAGAGTTTAAGTTTGGGGAGGGAGATGTCTCCCATCGTCTTTTCCCAAGAATTGTTTTAGCTATTCGTGGGGTGTTGTTGTTCCATATGAATTTCAGGATGGCTTGATCCATTTTCTTTGGTAAATTTCATGGGTATCCTTAGAGGGATAACATTGAATCTGTATAATGCTTTGGGGAGTATTGCCATTTTTACAATGTTGATTCTCCCTATCCGTGAGCAGGGGATATGTTTCCATTTCCTCAGGTCCTCTTTTATTTCATGAAGTAGCATTTTATAGTTTTCTTTGTAGAGGTCCTTTACTTCCTTAGTTAAGCTGACTTGAGGTACTTGATTTTCTGGGGCACGATTGTGAATGGGATTGCTTTTTTCATGTTGCTTTCCTCTGTCCCATTATTTGTGTATAGAAAGGCCATGGACTTTTGGATATTGATTTTATAGCCTGCCACTTTACTGTACAAGTCTATTGTTTCTAAGAGTTTCTTGGTAGAGGCTTGAGAATTCTCTAGATATAGTATCATATTATCTGCCAATAGTGAGAGTTTGATTTCTCCCTTTCTTATCTGGATGCCCTTAATATCTTTTTCTTGTCGGACCACTATTGCAAGAATTTCCAGTACTATATTGAACAGAAGTGGTGAGAGTGGGCATCTTTGTCTTGTTCCTGATCTTAGAGAAAAGGCCCTTACATTTTCCCCCATTGAGGATAATGCTGCCATGGGTTTGTGGTAGATGGCTTTGATTATCTTAAGGAAAGTTCCTTCAAAACCCATTTTGGTGAGATTTTTCATCATAAACAGGTGTTGGATCTTGTCAAATGCTTTCTCTGCATCTATTGATATGATTATATGATTTTTATTGTTACTCTTGTTGATATGATGGATTATGTTGATTGATTTCCAAATATTAAACCATTTTTGAATCTCTGCGATGAATTCCACTTGGTCATGGTGTATGATCTTTTTGATGAGTTGTTGGATTCTATTTGCTAATATTTTGTTGAGAATCTTCGCATCGGTGTTCATCAGGGATATTGGTCTATAGTTTTCTTTGTTAGTGGTGTCTTTGTTTGATTTTGTATTAGGGAAATATGTGCCTCATAGAAACTGGGGTTGTTCCTGTTTCTTCAATTTTGGAAAAGCTTAAGAATAACTGGCAACAGGTCCTCTTTAAACGTTTGGAAGAATTCATCAGTGAATCCATCTGGACCTGAGCTTTTGTTTTGGGAAGACTTTTGATTACAGTTTCAATTTCCTTGATATAATGAGCCTATTCAGGTATTCCAAGTCTTCCTGGTTCAGTCTTTGGAGATTATAGGAATCAAGGAATTTATCCATTTCTTTTAGATTCTCTTGTGGCATACAAGACTTTCAAAGTAGTCTCTGATGATCTTTTGAATTTCTTTGATTTCTGTTGTGATGTCCCCCTTTTCATTTCTGATTTGGTTTACTGGGGTTCTCTCTCTCTCTTTGTGAATCTTGCTAGTAGCTTATCAATCTTGGTTATTTTCTCAAAGAACCAGCTCTTGGTTTCATTGACCTTTTGGATTGTTTATTGGGTTTCCATGTCATTGATTTCTGCTCTAATTTTTATTATTTCTTTCTTTAGGTGTGGTTTAGGTTCCTTTTCTGGTCTTTTTCTAAGATCTTTAGCTGTGAAGTCAAGCTATCTATGTAGGCCCTTTCTTCCTTCCTGAGGAATACTTGCAGAGCTATTAATTTTCCCCTTAACACAGCTTTAGCTGAGTCCCATAAGTTTTGGTATCTCATGTCTTCATTCTAGTTTGCTTCGAAGTATCTTTTGATTTCTTCCTTGATCCTCTTACTAACCCAGTCATTGTTCAATATTGAGTTGTTTAATTTCCAGGTGTTTGATTTAGTTCTCCAGGTCTGTGTGTGATTAGCTTCTATCTTCAGTGCATCATGGTCTGAAAAGATAGTTGATGCAATTTCTATCTTTCCAAATCTGTTTAGGAATGTTTTATGACATAGAATGTGGTCTATTTTGGAAAATGTTCTGTGTGCACTGGAAAAAGAATGTGTATTCTTTATTTTGGGGGTGTAAAGTCCTGTATAGGTCTATTAGCCCTCTTCCTTCCATTTCTTCCTTCAGAGCCAGTATTTCCTTGTTGAGTTTTGTTCCTGTTGATCTATCCAGAGGTGATAAGGCGGTGTTGAAATCTCCGACTACTACTGTGTTGCTAGCGATGTCCTCCTTAATATCTGTTAGCAGTTGTTTTAAGTATCTAGCTGGTCCCTCATTAGGTGCATTTACGTTTAAGAGTGTGATTTCCTCCTGTTTTACATATCCCTTGATAAATAGAAAATGACCTTCACTGTCCCTTCTAATCTTTTTCAACCTGAAGTCTATGTTGTCGGATACTAAAATGGCCAGCCCAGCTTTTCTGAGGGAGTTGTTTGCTTGCAGGATTGTTTTCCATCCTTTGACTTTGAGTCTGTGTTTGCTCTGACTATTCAGGTGTTTTTCTTGCAGGCAGCAGAATGTTGTGTTTAGTTTCTCAATCCATTTTGCCACTCTGTGTCTCTTGATTGGTGCATTTAGAGCACTGACATTGAGAGAGATTATTGTCATCGGATTTTGTGCCATCTTTCTGTAGGGTTTGTTGTTCTTGTAGGGTTTTTTCTTGTCTTACAGTAGCCCCTTTAGTCCTTCTTTTAAGTTTGGTTTTGAGTTTATGAAGTTCCTGAGCTGTTGTTTATCCATTAAATAGTGTATGGTTCCTTCGAGTTTGAGTGACAGTTTAGCCGGATAAAGTATTCTTGGTGAGATGTTCATTTCATTGAGTTTTTTTTCCTGCTATATCCCACCATTGTCTTTGGGCTTGGAGGCTTTCCTCTGATAGGTCTGCTGTAAATCTAAGGGGTGTTACTCTGTATGTGATTTCCTTATTTGACCTTGCTGCTTGCAGTATTGTGTCTCTATCCATGGCATCCATCAGTCTGACTGGTATGCCTTGGAGTCTTTTTATTAGGATCTCTTTTAGCTGGCACTCTTTGGGCTCCTTGGATCTGGATGCCTGCATTCTCCAGTTTTGAGAATTTCTTAGCAATGATGTCTTTAACTCTGGTTTTTTCATTGGGATTACTTCCCTATCCTTCTGGTACTCCAATGATTCTTATGTTGTTCCTCTTGAGGTCATCTCCTAGGACTCTGATTTGTCCTGAGCTATTTTTAGGTCTTTTGCCATTATTTGTTGTTGCCAGTAAGCTTTCTGCAGCTCATCTTCAAGCTCACTGATTCTGTCTTTGGCTGCAGCCATTCTACTGTTGAGGATACCTGCTGAGTTTTTTATTTCACCTACCTATTCCTTTATTTGTGTCACTTCTGTTTGTAGCTTTGAAATTTCTGCTCTCATTTCTTCCTGTATTTTCTTGGTGGACCATTCTATTATTTCTTTCATATCCTCCACTAATTTATTGGCTGTCTGTTCCATGGTTACTTTGAGTTCGTTGAAATCTTCAACATTTTATCTCTGAATTCTTGATCTGAGAGATCGTATTTGTGGGTAACCCCTGTTGGGGCTTCTGGAATTTTTTCTTCATCCTTTCTTTGTGATCAGGATTTTCGCTGTTTCTTCATATTGTTATGGAGCTATAGAGGTGGAACCTTCCAGTTTTCTATCCCTATTCTCTCTTGCTGCAAGAGTGGATTCTGAATGAGCTAAGTTGAGCTAATTAATATTTTCTAAATAAAATTCTTTATAAAATTCTACCAATAATTACAAAAAAGTATAAAACTTATTTAAAAATAAAAAGTTATGTTATTTTGGCATTTTTAATTCTTTCAATCAATCTATTTCTTTCAAAAGTGACTTATGATTTTATAAGTATTTTACCTCCTTTGTAAAAATATGATATTATTTTAAATAAATTCTTTTCATAATTTCATTCTCTGATAGTTAACTTATGTAGAAATTTGACCAATTTTTTTTCTTTCCTGATTAAGTCTTTTTTAGTACCTCAGGCTTATTAACAATAATTTCTCAACAATATTTTTTACTAAAAATAATTATAATAGAACCAGAGTGATAGTACAAGAGTTAAAGAACTTGATTTGCACACAACCAACCCTGGTTCAATCCCTGAGATCCCATCTGGTCCCTGAAACCCTGCCAGGAAAGAACCCTAAGCACAGAGCCAGGAGTAAGCTGTAAGCACTGCCAATTTTGCCTCCCTCCAAAAAGAAACAAAATACACATTGGTATTAATATACACATCACTGCACTTTTTTTTGCTTAAAATGTATAGCGCAGCAGGTAGGGCGTTCACCCTGCACGTGGCTGACCCAGGTTCGATTCCTCTGGGCCTCTTGAAGAGCCCAGCAAGCTACCGAGAGTATCTTGCCCCCACAGCAAAGACTGGCAAGCTACCCGTGGCATATTCAATATGCCAAAAGCAGTAACAACAAGTCTCACAGTGGAGATGTTACTGGTGCCTGCGCGAGCAAATTCATGAGCAATAGGATGATAGTGACAGTAACAGTAAAAAATGGTCCCATTTAGTTACATATTTTACCCTTCAATTTTGTTTCAGATAGTTAAGTCTCACAATTTGATGACAAAATATCATTAGTAGCAAAAGGTTGTTTCTTAGTTTGGGGTTTGTAAATAATTTGGGTCATTAATAATTTAGATAATTATACATTCACACCTCTACTTTTTAAATATAAATTCCTACTGTGAGATTTTTCTTTCAAATAAGTACAATTCTATATATACACATAGACAAATTGTCTTCTAGAAAAAAAATTTACACTCAGTACAATAGCTAAGCTTTGGAATCAAACTAGACATCCAACAAGAGATCAACTGATAATAGTGATATGGCTTATATGCACAATGTGATACTGCACAACTGTAAGGAATGAAGAAATCACACAATTGCCGCAACATGGATGGAACTGAAAGGTATCATGTTAAATGACCTAACGAAAAGAATAAGGACAAATACAGGATGGTATCACTTATATGTGATATTTAGAGTAACTGGATTAGAAAATGCAATGGTTAAATTGGAGGATGCCTATATCACCCTTGGTCCACAGTATAGGGAGGAGAAGGAAAGAAATAGAGTAAAGGGAAGGAAAAAGAGCTAGATGAGAAGCAAGAGGGGCCGGGGTCAATAAGATTCAAATAAATCGGTGGTGTTAAGGAATGGCAGGGCTCAATATCCAAACCACAGGGTCAAAACCACTGAAATCATGAGACCAAAACTTTAATAACCAAACTTAAAAGATGCCTCTCAAGATAGCAGACTGAGGCTGGGGCTGGAGGATAGGAAAGGGAACCTGAAAACACCAGTGGAGGGAAGCTGACACTGATGGTGGGATTGGTAATGGAATATTGTATGCCAAAAACCCAACTATGAACAACTTTGTAACTCATGATGCTTTCATCATCATCATCATCATCATCATCATCATCATCATCATCATTATCATCATCATCATCATCCCGTTGATCGTCAAATTTCTCGAGCGGTCTCAGTAACATCTCCACTTGTCCTAGCCCTGAGATTTTAGAGGCCTCTCTTTACATGTCCTTTCCAATTGTGCCGCATTGGAGGCTCTTTAAGGGTCAGGGGAATGAGACCCATCATTGCTACTGGTTTTGGCATATGAATATGACATGGGTAATTTGCGAGGTTCACCCATGTGGGCAGTAAACTCTCGGTAGCTTACCAAGAGGGAGAACTAGGCTATAAGATGTCAAATAAGGCCACACGCTTCCGGGAGCTTGGTTTTTATAGTCTCTGGATGTTGGTCTGGGTGTGACTGCCTAGCTACTGGAAAATGGGGGATCTGAGTGGAAGAGGCCCAGTCCTGATCCGAGCAGCTTTGGAGATCTCAGCCCCAGGTCCCACACACCTGAAGCAGATTCCTTCATGTGTGAGGCTTTTCTAAAATTAAATTTAGGGGAAAAAATACTTGAATTAAAAATAGATTTATTTCCTATTTGCACCTTGGGTTACTAGAAAATTTACTTAACAATTTCATTGTTAATTAGCTTTATTTGACATATTAACTTTATTTCATTTGCTAATCATAATGAACATTGTTTTAGTAATTTTGAGAATTATTCTTACTCTTTAGTCACAGAATTTCCCATGGCACTGGTAGTATATTAAGCTATACACTGCAATGGCTTGGAGATTTCAGATTATTTATGCTTGAACACATGTGCTGTGTAACTGTAATGAAAAGGCCATTTATTCAATACCATCTCATCATCTTTTCTTCCTAAGTAGGCATCACTAATGTGCATGAATATAGTTTCCACAAATGCATGAAGAAAGCAGAAGAGACCAGTTGACAGATAATGGAAGTGGAACAAGAATGATAACTTTTAAACAAATCAGAATTAATACATCTAATCAACAAATATTTAATGTTTTTTTTCTTTTTCATATTCCCATTAGGGAAATTTCTCTCAATGGCATTGTTAAACTCTAATATGTCTGTAAGTGTTGTCTTGAGACTCACTGCTGATTAGCATAACTCACACAAAATTATATAAACCCCTGCTCAATAGAGAAACAAAAATTTTTCTGCCAAGCATTTTTATATGACCACAATAGCAGTTGCTACCAAATCTATTTCTAATATAACAACCAGAAAGAATATGTTAAGTATCTTTCAGTATATAGAGAGCCTGTTTAAATGAATTTTATTTTTATTCTATTTTTAAGTATAAGATGCAGAAAAGCATTATAAACAGAAGACAAAGATTTAACCAAAAGAATTATAGAATGACAATACTATCTCTCTGTATTTAAAATTTTATTTTTAATTATAAAATCACAAACATTGTGAAAGCAGCATTGTATAGCTACATCAGATAATCTGAGTTCCAATCCTCATTCACCACTGGTAGATGTTTGGATTTATCATACTTCCTAATAAGCATGTGCTTCACCTTTCTTGTATGTAAAATAAAGATAATATTAAATATTTCATGGGTGGTTTCAAGGACTATACAGATTCATACATGTGAAATCTAGTAGGGCCTGGCACATATTATAAAAAATGTATTATTATTATAAAATTAACTATTCAAGAGTGCAAATATTTATTCAAGGAATCCAAACTCTAAGCAAATATAAAAATAATCCAGCATAAGTGAGAGGGAACTGAGGTGGGACACAGGAGGTCAGCTGGCCAGCAGTCAATAGGACATCAGAGCAGGCATAAAGACCCTTGGGGAGCTATTCGTCTCTAACAGGTACCCCCTAACCTGGAGCCAGCCACAAAGAGCTGGTTTCTTTGTTTCTTCACCACACTGTGACTCATCCTACACATACAAAAACATCCTAACTTAGGCTCCTAACCACACAAAAACATACAAGAAACAACCTTACGCTGCAAATGTCACAATGATAAAGCAACGCAGAAACCCACCAGGCTTGTGAGTGAAGAAGCTAGCCCAGGTAATCCAATGAGTAATAAAGAGCTATAGAATCTCTGATAAGGAGTTTAGAATGGAATTTTTAAGAATACATAAGGAGCTCAAAGAAACAATGGAACACATGCCAATAAAATATAGAAGGATATGAGAGCAGAAATGAGGAAAATGAAAGTGAAAATACAAGCAGAAATGACAGATATGAAAAACCTGCTAAGTGGAATGAAAAACTCACTGGAAGGTTTAAGCAGTAGAGCAACAGCCGCTGAGGTCAGAATCAGTGAGCTCCAAGATGAGATGCAGAGAATCTCCAGAGTACAGCAGAAGATGGAAAAGACACAAAATAAACCAACAGATGATGAGAGAAAATTAGGATGAAGCCAAGAGGAACAGCATAAGAATCATCAGAGTACCAGAGGGGCAGGAATATGACCCTGATGAAAAAACAACCATCAAAGCTATAATTGTTGCTGAAACGTTCCTGAAGATGAAGAGTGCATTACCCAAATCCAGGAGGCACAAAGGATACCAGCTAAAAGAAATCCAAATAAAATTGCCCAAGACAATCCTAATCAAAATGACAAAAACCATAGAGAGAAAGATAGAATACTGAAAGCAGCAAGAACAAAGAAGGAAATTGCTTATAAAGGAGCATCCCTAAAATTCACAGCAGACTTATCAGATGAAACCCTCCAGACCCAAAGACATTGGTGGGATATAGTGAAAAACGCAATGGAAGGAATGCCTCACCAAGAATACATTAGTCAGCCAGATTCATTAAGATTTGAACAAACAATACACAACTTCACAGATAAAGAACAAATCAGGAACCTCATAGACAGAAATCATTGTTACAAGAACAACTAAGTGGACTACTTTAAGAAAAGATAAGCCCCACAAGTACCCCAAACTCTTACATAAAGATGGCACAAATCCCCATCACAATAATCTCTCTCAATGTCAATGGGCACCAATGACCAATCAAGAGACATAGAGTGTCAGGGTAGATTAAAAATTTTAACTCAATTTTCTGCTGCCTATAAGAAGCACATCTGAACAATCAGAGCAAACACAGGCTTAAAATCAAAGGCTAGACAACATTTCTATAAGCAAACAACCCCCTCAAAAAAAGCTGGGGTGGCCATACTAGTATCAGACCACATAGACTTCAGACTGAAGGTTACAGGAGACAGTGAAGGTCATTTCTTAATGATCAAGAGATAAGTACATTAGGAAAAACTCACACTCCTATATGTATATGCACCTAATAAGGGACCAGCAAAATACTTGGAACAATGCTAATAGACTTGAAGAAAGATATTAATAGCAACACAATAGTAGTTGGAGACTTCAGCACTGCTCTGTCACCTTTCCATAGATCAACCAGACTGAATATCAGAAAGGAAATACTTTATTTGAGAGAAGAAATTGAAGGGAAGAGATTAGTAGATATATACAGGAATTTGATGGACACAGATGCAAAGATCCTCAGTAAAATACTAGCAAATGGAATCCAATGACTCATCAAAAAGATCATATACCATGACCAAGTATGATTCATCACAGGGATGCAAGGATGGCTTAGCATTTGCAATTAAATCAACATAATACAGCATATAAATAAAAGATGAAACCATATGAGCATATCAATAGATACAGAAAAAACATTTGACAGGATCCGGCACCTGTTCATGATAAAAAAAAAAAACTTCTCAACAAAATGGAAATAGACGGAACTTTCCTCAATATGGTCAAAGCCATTTACCACAAGCCCACAGCAAGCATTATCCTCAGTAGGGAAAAACTAAAACCTTTCCCTATAAGATCAGGCACAGGACACTTCTATTCATATAGTACTGGAGGTACTTGCCATACTAGTTTGGCAAGATAAAGATATCAAAGGCATCCAGATAGGAAAAGAAGAAGTCAAGCTCTCACTATTTGCAGATGACATAATTCTATATTTAGAGAATCCTAAAGACTCCACAAAAAATCTCCTAGAAACAATAGATTTGTTATATTATAAAATCAATACCCAGAAGTCCATAGCTTTTCTATATATATAAATAATGAAAGAGAAGAGAGACATGCTAGAAAACAATACCATTTACAATCATGCCTCAGAAAATTAAGTACCTTGGAATGAGTTTAACTAAAGAGGTAAAGGACCTACACAAAGAAAACTGAAAAACACTATTTCAAGAAATAAAAGAAAACACAAGAAAAAAGGGAAACACATCCCCTGCTCATGGATTGGGGTGATAAACATCCAAAATGGCAATATTCCTCAAAGCATTATACAGATTCAATGCAGCCTCTGTAGGAATACCCATGACATTTTTCAAAGAAATAGATCAAGCACTCTTGAAATTCATATGGAACAACAACCCCTTAAAATAGCTAAAGCAATCCCTGGGAAAAATAAGATGGGAGGCATCACTTTTCCCACCTTCAAACTTTACTATGAGACCAATACCCAAGAACAATAGAAACAAGGGTCAGGAGGATTGGTCCACAGTTGGAAACCTACCTCAAATGCTGGGGCAGAAGGCAGCTGGGAATAGAGAAGAGCCCAGAATAATTGGAAGTAATTGACATGACAAAGATAATTGGAAATGATCATTCCCACTAAGATCTGCTTCCTGAAAACAAGTAAAGGAACAACTATAACCTCTCAGTACCTGTCTTGAAAACCATATGCCCCAAAGCGGAGAGGGAGAGACAGACAAACACATATACACACATACAAACACACAGAGATATTGAGAGAGAGAGAAAGAGAGAGAGAGAGAGAGAGAGAGAGAGAGAGAGAGAGAGAAGGAAATTTCCTGCCATAGACAGGCTTCGAGAAGGGTGGAGGAGGGAAAATGGGGATCTTGATGGTGGAAAATGTGCACTGATGGAGAGATGGGTGTTGGAACACTGTATGACTGAGCCCTGAGCATGATCAGCTTTGTAACTCTGTATCTCACGGTGATGAAAAAAAATAATAATTACATAAAAATTAAATAAATAAATAAAGTTAGTGGAAAAGATTTGCAAAAAAATCTAGAGATTAGTTAATAATTGTTGCAGTAATAATCAATAATTTGTAGTGATATCCTCTTGGGTAGAAACATTGAGATAAAAATAGTAATGGAATAACTAGGGGACTGAGTAGTTCGGAGACTGATTAAAGTGGACAGTGTAATTAAAGAAAGTCAAATGTGTGCCCAAGCTTCTAATTCAATCAACTGGTAGACTGAGGTATTTTCTTAAAGTGGTTCTGGGAGTTATGTTCTGCCAAGATAATTTTCAAACCCATCTGCCAAATATCAGAATATTGCTCCTCAGTCCACTAGGATCCAAGAGCTGCACCAACAGGAAAAAAAAGAAGACAGCAATATTTTGATGTAATTGTAAGAATAATATTCAATAAGAAAAACATGAAAATAATTTCAAAAGAAAAGACATTTTGATTATTTTGTGCTTTATATTTTTGATCTCTCTTGCTTTTTAAGCTTTCCTTTATATTCTGGATTTGTCCTTATGTCAACCTAACATATTCTAAGCATTTATGGTTGAATGAAGAGCTATTGCATGCATATTTTAAACAAAACTGACTTCTTTGACTTCATAAGCCTTTTCTTTAGACATTTATTCTCAGTAGCATTCTTTGAGTCACTATGATCTGCAAAAATATACAAGCGGTATCACCTAATTCATCTACCAGGGGACCAGAGAGATAGTACAGTAAGTAGGACACTTGTATTGCATGAGGTCAACTCAGGTTTAGCTCTGACACCTCATATGATACATCAAGCCCTGCCAGTAGTCATCCCTAAATATAGACCCAAAAGTAAACCCTGAATAATGAGGCCAAAAAAATAAAATAAAATAAAATAAAATGTACCTGTGTTAAGACCATCAGTCCTCAAGAGAATGCTGCTGTTAGCATTTGAATACTTTCCTAAAGTAAAACAAGTATCACAGGATATGTAAGTACTTATGTTATGAAACTATCCATCACACTTAATGGTTTCTTGAGAAGTTAGCAATCTATAAACTCATCAAAAATGTCCCTAGACACCCTACCCTGAGTTCCATTCAGCCCTATCTAAAGAATTCTTAATCTTATCTTTCTCCTATCATGACTATCATCTTAACTACGATGCCCTTTTAAGATATGATCATCTGTAAGATTATTTTAAAATAAATAAGATATTTTTTAAAATTATATTTCAGTTTTTAAATCTTAGATAATGAACTTATATCATTTATTTCTCAAGAGTTTTTGTTGTTTTGCATCAATGATGCAGGAGCAGTATGGCAGGTCTCTCTGTTTGTCTATGGTTCCCAGGACAGTCAATATTTTCAAGAATAGAACTGTTGAATAATAAAGATGCTCAGAATCCTAGTTAGAAAGATGAAAAAGATTAGTGTGGAAAAAAAGAGGAAGAAAATTCCTAGCTGGGAGGAACTTAGAATAGAAGTAGATTAAGTATGGCTCCTTTGTGCGGGTTTTACAGGAAAACTGGGTCTTTGTGTTAGTTACCAACTAACAATGTTGTTACAAAGAATAGGAAGATTCCCACTTGGTTAACAAGTCGTCTGGTTTGGTTGTTTATTTATGTTTTTTATTGAATCACTGAGATACAGTTATAAGTTTTCATGATTGTTTCAGCCATACAATGATCCAGCACCCATCCCTCTAACAATGCGCATTTTCCACCACCAATGTTCCCAGTATCCCTTCATCAACTACCCCTACCCCATCCCACTCTCTGCATCTGTGGCAGGTACATTCCTTCTTATTCTCTCTATACTTTTGGGCAGTATGGTTTGCAATACAGATACTTAGAGGGTCTGGCTTGTTTAGGGCACTTAGGTTATCCATTTGACCATTATTTACCTGGCTATTATTATCGTTTCATCCCCTGTGAGCCCAAGGTCTAGCAGAATTTATGGTTTTGGAAAATTTATTATAAACTTTTCATTCTAAGAAAGAGCACAAAAATTTTCAGTAATATTTAAAATGTAGGTGAAATTTAGGATAGGGACAGCTAAAATAGAGGGGCTGGCAAAGGGGAACAAAGGGAAACTGAGGCTTCTTCATCCATTATTGTTGAACTAAGCATCAGTGATGCCAGGCATAGGGCAGTGGCCTATATTAAACCTGCAGTGCCAGAAATTAATTTTTTTTGTTTGGTGACTACTCCTAGCTGTGCTCAGGACTTACTCTTCGTTCTGTGCTCAGGGATCACTCCTGATGGTACTCAAAGGACTAGATACAGTGCTGGGGAGATAACCTCTATGGTCCACTTAATTATGGGAATTGACACCAGAGACCTATATGTGCTTTACTAAGCCACATTTTACAGCACTCATCTTTTTTTTTAATTTATTTTATTTTATCACCGTGTGGAAAGTTACAAAGTTCTCAGACTTCTGTCTCAGTTATACAATGCTCAAACACCCGTCCTTTTACCAGTGCCCTTATTCCACCACCAAAAAAAAAAACCAGTATACATCCCACCCCCCCACCCCCAACCACACCCCCTGCATAACTGATAAATTTCACTTCCTTTTCTCTTTACCTTGATTACATTCCATATTTCAACACAAAACTCACTATTGTTGTTGGAGTTTCAACACAGAACTCACTATTCTTATTGGAATTTATCCCCCAAGAATACGGCCCTGGGGCTGGAGCGATAGCACAGCGGATAGGGAGTTTGCCTTGCACACGGCCGACCCGGGTTCTAATCCCAGCATCCCATATGGTCCCCTGAGCACCGCCAGGGGTAATTCCTGAGTGAAGAGCCAGGAGTAACCCCTGTGCATCGCCTGGTGTGACCCAAAAAAAAAAAAAAAAACAAAAAAAAGAATACGGCCCTATTGACAGGGAAATATTTGATAATTAGTTTTCCACTGATGAGAATGAAGAATAAATGGCCGCGCGGTTTAGGATTTCTGTACTTTAGTAATTAAGTCCAGGGAGATTTAAGTTGGAAATTTAATCATTTCCCTTCCTGGAGCAGAATGGGGCAAAAGCTTGGTTCACAGTCTGGATCCATGGCTGCAAGCAGTCGCTGGAACCCCAAATCATATAGCTGGCTCTGGATCCTGCTCGTTCAGCAGCCAAGCGGCTGTGCAAAGGCATGGCCACCCGGGTCGAATCTTGGTGGAGCTGCAGCCAGCACCGGCCCCAGCCCAAGACTGCCCAGGCGTCCGGCTGTTTCAAGTTCAAAGCACATTTTTTTTTCCCGCACCACCAAGTTCATACCTGCTTAAAAGTCCCGTAAAATGGCGGACACCACACCTCCTCCTCCCAGAGGGAAGAAAAACCAAAAAAGAAGGATATTTCGTCCGTTAGCCGGCGTGGGGCAAAAGCTTAATTCACAGTCTGGGTCCATGGCTGCAAGCACTCGCTGGAACCCCAAGTCATATAGCTGGCTCTGGATCCTGCTCGTTCAGCAGCCAAGCGGCTGTGCAAAGGCATGGCCACCCAGGTCGAATCTCGGTGGAGCTGGAGCTGGCATTGGCCCCGGCCCGAGACTCACTCATCTTTTTTTTGTATGCAAAAAAAGACAGAAACTCCCAAGTGGCACCAAGTAAGCCCAGAGTACTGGCTACTCTCTTGACCAACTTGCTTGGAGATTCAATACAAATACCCAAGGATGCTGAGTTGCTCAAGTTGTAAGGAGCCAGGGATTGCCTTGACCAGTCCCACGGTATGCAGGGATCTCAAAAGACACACCTGTAGATGCCACTAATGTGGCACCAGGTATCAAAACACAGTCAGTCACACACAAAGAATGTACCTTAATCTCTGTACTATCTCTGTCCCACCCCCATAATTTTATTTTCTTGAAATAACATTGTTTTACAAGACCAATTCCATGCTTTAAGGAAACAATCTCATAGATATTAAAAAATGGATGTTCATAGACCACATCCACCACAAAAATACCAATACCTCTCCACCACAGTCTACTGGAACCCCTTCATACTTATAAACAACTTCATCCCACTTCTGTAGTACTTTTAGTTCTACATTCAGTCTAAAGGGGTTTTTTCATTGGTGTTCATCTATCCCTTGCTTTGTTTTCTTAACATGGCATGCATTAGTGAGAGCATTCATATTTGTCTTTATTCATCTAATTATTTTTCTTGAATAATATCCCTTCAATCTATTCATCATGGCACAAAAAAGAAACATTTTTATTTACATATTTATTTACAGCTGTAAGTATTCAACCTGTATATCTACCATATCTTCTGTAGTCACTCATCTGCAATTGGGTACTTAATTTCCTTTCTTTTTTTGGCTATACAGTAAACCTAAGTAAATGCTCTCTTCCAGTGTTCTTGTGTTTTCACATAGACACCAAAGAGTAAACTGCTGGATCATGTGTTAGATCTATTTTTACTATCTGGAGAAATATCCAACTGTGTTTTGTTTGATTGGGGGCCACATCCAGCAGTACTCAGATATTTACTTCTTGCTCTGCACTCAGGAGTTACTTCTGGTGGTGCTCAGGGGACCATAAGGGGTACCAGAAATAGAAACAGGTTGGCCACATTCAAGGCAAGAACCTTCCCATTGTATTATTACTCCAAATGTTATTCATCAGAGGCAGGATTGATTTATGTCCCCACCAATAGTACACAAGGGTTCTTTTTTCAAATATCCTTCAGCACTTGTATTTGTTTTGTTGCTTATGGGAGTGGATTATTTTTTTATTTTATTTTATTGAATCACCATGTGGAAAATTACAATGCTTTCAGGCTTAAGTCTTAGTCATACAATGCTGAAACAACCATCCCTTCACCAGTGCCCATATCCCACCACCGAAGACAAAAAAAAAAAAAACAGTTAACCTCCCATCCCTCCCACCCCCGCACCCCCCACCTTGTAACTGATAAATTTCAATTTACTTTCTATTTAATTTGGTTACATTCAATATTTCAACACAAACCTCACCATTATTATTAGGAGCACCCCACTAGAGTCAGACCTGTTGTGAAGGGAAATGAGGTCTTTTTGTATTTCTGTACTTTAACAACTAAGTCCAGGGAAATTTCTTCCGGATATTCAATCACTGCAAGCTTGTAAACCCCATCTGTGGTTGTCATAATATGGCGGTCCCCACGCCCTTCATCCCCGGGAAGGGACAGGCGAGAGAGAGAAATACCTTTCCCCTCCTGGACAGGCATGGGGCCGTGGCTTAGTTCTCTGGCTGGAGACAATCTGCAAGAAGCTGCCCATGTTGAAGTTGGTCCAGCTGGGTCTGGATTCACGCTCGTGCAGCTAAGGAGGACGGGAGTGGCTTTTTAAAATAAACTATTCTCACAAGTATGAGGTGACATCTTATTGTAATTTTGATTTACATTTATTTGATAAACAGTTATGATAAGCAGGTTTCATGCCTGTTATTTATCTGTGTCTTCTTTTGTGAAGTTTGTACTCAGCACATCTATGTATTTTTGATGGAACTGTTTCAATTTTTGTTACTTAGTTCAGTGAGTTGTTTCTCTATCTTACACATTTTTTTGCCAAATATGTTTTCTCCCATTAAGTAGTGAGTCTTCAAGAGAGTCTCTTCTGCTATGCAGAAGCTCTTCAGTTTGAGATAATTCCATTTGGTTTTGTTTCCCTTACCCTTGAATCTCCAGGGATATAATTAAGTCAATATCATGAATTGTTTTGTCCAAGTTTCTTTGTAGTTTCAGGTCTAATATCACATTATCTATTTATTTATTTCAATTCAGATTTTATGGCTTGCAGTACTATTAATGTTGAGATTCTGTGAGTTACAATACTATTAATGATGGTTTCTCATGAATATAATTCCAACATCGCACCTATCACTAGTGTATTCTCCTCCTTATCCCAAAGACCCAAAGATGCTTTCCTTGCAGGTCCCCTAACTCAATTGTGTAGATCAGTTCCCCTATTATATTGCCTTTGGACCTTTGTTGCTACCTTACTGTATCTTTCATCCCCCATATCTGAGAGAGATAATTCTGTATCTACCCTCTTCTTTCTGACTAACTTCACTCAGCATGATATCTTTTAGTTCTATCCATGTTTCTGCAAATTGCTTGATTTTGTTCATTCTTAATATTCATAATATTCTTGCAGGATATACTATTATGTATATATACCACAACTTCATTCATTCATTGGCATTTAGGTTGTTTCTAATCTTGGCTATGTACTAGGCATTAGAGATGAACATAGGTGTGCATAGATCCCTTCAAATTAATGTTTTTTGTGATAAGGGATAGCTGTCAAGAAGTAATATCGCTGGGCTATATGGTAGGATATATGTAGGATAACATTGGGTTTGTCTTTTTAGCCTTGCCACAGGGAATTTGGTTTGCCTTAAAGCAATGTCCTTTCTGTATGGACACAGGAAGTCAGTTACTATTATGCTTTGTAATTTGGGAGCTTATTGACTCCAATAATATTTACTCCTGGTCATCTGCTTTCCCAACTCAGTTGCCCTAGTTCCTAGCTCCCCAAAAACAGGGTCCTGATGAGGGACAGGATGGACACAGGGCAAGCTTTGAGCTACCCTGGCATCAAAATGGGCCAGGCCAAAGCACCACAATACTCAAATATAAGTTGAGAACATGGTCATAGACAAATGCTGTCATGATCCAAAAGTAACAATGAGACTAGGACCCTGCTGGGGTTAGGAAGACTAACCTCACCTAAGAACTGTGGCCTGGAATATATAGTGAATGTCCTCAGGAAGAACCAAATATTAAGTCTGATATACCTCTTACTGTGCTCATACAGAATGACATTGCTAGAAATATTTGAAGTAGATTTACTACAACTATTTAAGTGGATTACTAGCTGAGGAAGGAAGAAAGCAACACACCCTTGTTTGGATTCCACCTTTGAGCAGATCTCCTAGTAATCTGGAGTAATCTCCTTAGATGAGATTTTGTTAGTATCCTGGAGAAGTGGTCTTATCCCTCTTTGTTGATTTGTTAATGTTCAACCCACCTTTGTGTTACCGCCCTATGTGATTGCTATATAAACTAAGACAGTAACAGCAGTAGGTAGAAAACATAGAAGTGAGGGAGAAGAGACAGAGGCAAGACAAAAGAGAGAAAGACTCAGAAGAAGAACACAGAAGCAGAAGAGAAGACACAGAAGCAGGGAAGAAGACACAGAAGCAAGAGAGAAGACACAGAAGGAAGAGAGAAGACACAGAAGCAGAGACAGCGAGAGGTCAGAAGAGACCAGAGGAGACACTACAGAGACAGAGACAGAGACAGAGACAGAGAGACAGAAAGAATAGAACACAGCGGCACACACAGAAGCAGACCACAAAGGAGGAGCCATCCCAATCCGGTCCATACATAGCAGCTGAGAGCACCAAATGCAAGTGGCAAGAGAGAGAGAGCGCTGCCTCGATATCCCGAGGACAACACACACACACACACACACACACACACACACACACACACACATCATTGCACCCTCCCTCATGCATGCCTTTGTATTTTTTACAAGTTCTATTCCTATTTTTTAATATTCAATTTTTTGGGGGGGAGATAACCAAGTTTTTCTTTTTTTATTGAATCACCATGTGGAAAGTTACAAAGCTTTCAGTCTTAAGTCTCAGTTATACAATGCTCAAACACCCATCCCTTCACCAGTGCACATATTCCACCACCAAGAACCACAGTAAACCTCCCCCCTACTCCCCCACGCCCCCAGGCTCCCACCCCGCCTGTATAGCTGATAAATATCACTTTATTTTCTCTTTACTTTGATTATGTAAAAACACAAAAGGGGCGGCGAGGCAGGTGAAGGAAGGAACGGAGCCAAGATGGTTGGTCTCACCGCAGTTTATTCCAAACTTCTTTCTAAACACTCCCGTCTCTCTCTCTCTGCTCCTCTGGAACTTCCCCCCAGCCCCCTCATACAGCTACCTTAAATCCCCCACATCCACTCCGGATGCGTTGGGCCGGGGCTTATGTGTAGGTGTGGTTACAATGCATAGGGGGTAAAGTTCTATCCCTTAGGGCATACTTTCACTAGGACAGAATCTCTCTTGGCAGGACATCCGCCCAAGAGCAGAATCCCATGGGTGTGTTTCTCCTCTCTTTGTCCGACTAACATATAAGTATTCATATTATAAATCATTTTGTATGGACATAGCAAGAGACACATTAAGCTTATAGAATTGCTCTCCGGGGGTCACCTCGATCTCAGACTACAGTGCTCAGGCCAGATTAGTCTTTCCTAGCCCTAGCAGGGCCCTAGTCTCGTCGTTGTTTTTGGATCATGACATGACATGCCCATGACCAAGCTCTTAACATATAGTTAAGCATTAGGCGCTTTGGCCAGGCCCATCTCGATGCCAGGGTAGCACATAACTCACCACTTGCCCTGGGTCCATCCCGTCCCTCGTCAGGACCCTGCTTTTGGGGTTGCTAGGAAGAAAAAGCAGCTGAGGCTTAAGTCGAGAAAGTAGATGCCCAGGAATGAATAATATTTGAAGCCAATTAAATCCCATGTTACCAAAGCATATTAATAAATGTCTTTCTTTGTCCATACAAAAACGATATTGTTTTAAAGTAAACTATTCAAAAGACATAAGAGAGAAGAAAGACAATATTAGCTTACAATACAAGTACACTTGTCCTAGCAAGGTCTGACCTTACAAATTAACAGAGTTTGATTAGAGGAAGAGTAGATAAACTGGTAGAAGTGGTTACAGATAAACAAAGGAATGGGAGTGACTCGGGAGCACTTTGATGGGCGTGACTGATAAACCTATGCTCCTTGTGGCAAGGGGAGCAGGACAAACCAATGATATCCAACACTGATTACATTCATAATATTTGATTTCTAATGCATTATTTTTTACCTTTTTCCTATGGTGTGAGAGCAGGATCTAAGTTCATTCTTTTGCATGTGTAAATGGTAAGGAATCTCCAGTATCTCATGTCTCAAAGTCAATCAATATGAACACAGCTTTTGAAAAAAAACACAGATTATTGGCTACAGCAAATAGAGGGAAGGAAAACAGCAAGATCTCAAAATCAAAGCCTTCCCACACTCCCTATTCAAATTTTTTTTTGAAATATATAAAATATACAAGAATGCTGACATATTATTGATCAGTTCATTGACTGGACTTGGGAGTCATGAGTCATGGTTTCATCAGATTTCCTTTGTGGTTTTTTGAAAATATCAAGTATACATTCTCACATTCTCCTCTGATTGGTTCAAGGACCACCACAGCTGTTTATTAAGAAAGAATTCAGAAAGTGAAAGAAAGCACTTCGTTACTATTATATGTTTTTCATATTTTAACAGGATTAGATCACAGTAAGCTACAGGGAAGCATGCATATTGACAAGTTTTTATCCAAATGTTGAGGATGCAGGATAAGAGAAACTTTGGCGACTTAGGTTTCTAACATGTGGCTATTCCGTTTTCCAACTTCATTTATTAAAGAGATTTCCTTTTCTCCACTATGCTTTTGACTCCTTTATTGTAAATTAATTGTCATACATGGGAGTATTTATTTCTAATAACTGAATTCCTTTTCAGTTATCTATTTATTTACTTTTGTTCCAGCACAATATTATTTTAATTACTATAGCTTTGTAGTATGATTTAAAGTCAGGGAAAGTAACAGCAACATTATTTTCTTTATTCCTTTCTTTTTTTATAGGATTGCTTTGGCTATTCAGATTGATGCCATTCAAATTTCAATAATATAAATTCTACTTATTTGAATAATGTCATTGGAATTTTTTAAGAAATTGCATTAGGTCTGTATAATGTCTTGGGTAGGAGGGGCGTTTTGACAATACTAATACTTGTCAATAAACATAGAATATCTTCCCACTTCCTTATATCTTCTACCTCTTTTGAAGACATCGACTTTTAAGTAATAAGGCTTTCACTTCCTTTATCATTTATTCCTAGATTCCTAATTCTTTGTGATACAATTTTACATAGGATCATTTTCTTGATTTCTTTCTCTGCTATTCTATTGCTTACACATAGAAATACAACTAATTTTTGTATATTACTGGGTAGTCTGATATTTTCCATACTATTTCCTGTTTATAAGAGGTTTATGTAGAATAAGAAGGAATATGGAGGATGGAACTACTTTTCCAGTATCCTTTGTGAGCAGAACCAGAAGGAAGACAAGCTTCATGTATGTGTGACCTATTCAAACCAAGTTTGGTTTTGTGCCCTACTGTAACTCTTCCAAGAGACTATATTTTCATTTTTTTTACTAGACCTCATAAATTGTGTAGCTACATACATTCATAAGTAACAGGTAGGTCTGATTTTCATCAGATGTGTTCTATCTTGTACAAATGAGATATTAGGTTTCCATATAAAAAATCATTATATTCAAAGTTGCAAGGCTTCCTAGATGCTACTGACCTCATAAGCAAGTGACATCTAATATCTATGTATTTAAAACCTGGACATTTTTAATGCTTTTCCATACACATTCACATACTAGTGAATATTTACACTATTTAAATAATTGTAACAATGCAGGTGAAAGTTTTAAAATATAATCTCTGAGATCATTGTTTTAATTTTCCCCAAAACAGATTTCATTTACTTTTAATACTCCAGAACCATGTTAAGTGTACAGCTGGGAGTGCTGAATAAGTCCTTATCTCTTTCACCTGGGCTTCTCATTCTGTTCTGTGCCAGGGAAAATGGAGGTCTAAAATTTAATCTTTCCCTAGAGTTAACATTTTATATACTATTTATTAAATCTACATTGCGTGTCAGGTATCTGAAAGAACAGGTAAAAATTACTTCTTTCCATAATAGCCTTTTCAATTACATCTCAATGTTCTACCTTTGTAACACTTCTCAGAGGTTATAAAGCCTAAGTATTAGAGTTTCCTAGAAATGGTATTATTGCTGCCAGGCAACAATGAACAGACTCATTGGATTTTCCATACCCTTTCCTTACTGTATTATATTTTACCTTCTTCTCCGAATAATATTCCACAATAGTTCATTCACACTCAGTCATTGTAAGTGGAAAATGACATCCATAACCTTTGAACTTGGTTCCTTCTACTCACAAGTGAATGAGGTTGAGTGTCTATTTAATAAAATGGCATACAACTGCATATTTCTCAAAGTAATTCCACCACAAATTTGTGAAAATTACAAAATTTCAACCTTTAGAAAAAATTCTTTCTACTAATAACTATGATCAGAATGATTCTGTTAAAATGCCAGTAATGCCAGTAAGAGGCAATCCAACTTTATAATACTGAGCAAGAAATAGTTAAACGGTAATAATTCTTCCTAAGAAACATTTCCTACACTTCAGTTAGATATGCAGAAGAAGTCAAATATCTCAGGGATTTATATATCTTACTGCAAGAGGAAGGAAAATCCCATTTTTACCGTAATAGGCTACATAGAAAGTGGCTATTTCCACTAGGAGAAACTTAAACATTCTTTTCAATAATGCGGCCCTCGTGGGGCCTAATTGCAGCAGACAAGACAGATCATGATAGTACACAAAAAATACAGCCTCTAGTGGAGGAAGGAATAATCATGACAAAGAGAACTTAGACTACAGAGAAAACCAAAGGATCTAATAAGTCAGAAAATCTATTTCTACATGAGCAGGGGATTTAGCTGCCTGAAATTCTCAAACCATATCAAAAAGAAGCAAAGCCTTTTAACAGCATGAATTATGATCAATGAAAAACTTATAGTCTGAGTGCTGACTGCCAAAAAATAAGAAAAACTAAAATGAGAAAATATAAACACTGTGGAAGTACACAGCAAATCTAATGAATCAAGCAGGATACTAGAATAACTAAGATTCATTAGAAGACCTGGGTAATAGAGCAGAAGGGAGTCTGCTGCTTGGGCTTCTTCTATATAGGATAAACTGGAAGATGGTATTCAAATCAAATATTTGTATTTTTTAATTAATGCATGTCAATATTAATTTGAATATTGTGCTTTTATTTCAGAGATTGAATACACTTTATAAACTTTAGTTGTCTCAGAAAAGTTTTTAGTTTAAAAAATCCCCCCAAATTTTTAGAATTAAACATCACAGTAAAGACAAATCTATTTACAAATAGAAGTCTTTCAAAATGAGAACAATAGACAGAATGTGTACTAAATTTCCAACTCTGATATGAGAAACCAGTGCCAACTTCAGTGAAAAATAAAGTGAAATGTGAGAGGTTTGAAAACAGAAATATCTATTTCTACAACATTTTTATTTATGAAAAAAGTTGAAAAATATTACTAGTTAAAAGTTAGCAGTACACCCATGGAAAAGAAAGATAAAGGAGGATAACTGAAGGGTTAACTATTTAGACAAAGCAACTTCATAATGAGGTAAAATAATAATAAGAAGAAGAATACACTCAGGAATGTATGCAAATTCAAAAAAAATGCTTGACTCTGTTGGCCTAGGTGGGGCAAAAAGGTTAATAAAAAGCATATGTACACAAGCCTCTTTTATAAAGAAATTAAGTAAAACTTCCTGGTCTGGGGAAAATTTAGTTCATCTAAGGATATTTAACAGATAAAGGTTAGTACATGATTAATATAAATATATTAATATAAGAGACTAAAGGATAACTGGTAGAGGAAGAATAATCATATTGAGGGCAGAGTAACAGTACAGCAGATTGGGTGCTTGCCTTGCATGTGGCTGACAAGTTCAATGCCCAGTGTCCAATATGGTCCTTCAAGCCCAGCCAGGAGTTATCTCTGACTGCTGGATGTGACTCAAAACCAAAAAATTATTATTAATAATAATAATAGTAGTAGTCATTATATTATTGTTGTAATACAATAGATATTTTAAACAAATATAAAACATTAATGTAAAATGCTTATTAAAACAAGTCACTATAAAGTAATACTTCAAAGAACAATTATGTAAATCAAGGAAGGTGTAGTGATATAAAAAAAATTAGTTAAAGGTAAGTTTGTAAATGAAGAAAAGAATTTAAAAAGAAAGGAATCTTAAAACTTAAGACTACAGAGTCATGATAAAATATGCAGGTATCAAAAGGAGAGAGAGAATAAGAGGGGCTGTGCCTGCCATGGAGGCAGGGGATGGAAAGGGGTGGAGGTGGTGGGAGGGATACTGGGAACATTGGTGGTAGAGAATGGGCACTTGTGGAGGAATAAGTACTCGAACATTGTTTGACTGAAACTAAATCATGAAAGTTTGTAAGTCTGTAATTGTATCTCAAGGTGATTAATTAAAATAAAAATAATTTTTTAAAAAACCTATAAAAATATGTGGGTACATGAAGACCAGTACTAAAGTAATATTTTTAAATGATGTGAAAATTACTAAGAACATAGAAAAATTATATCTATAAAAATAAAAATAAATTCCAGTAAATATAAATGATATTATCAAGATGATGCAAGTAAAGCGAAGGGATATTATTAAAAGTATTGCTCAAGGGTTGGAGCAACAGTATAGTGGATAAGGCACTTGCCTTGCACATGACTGACCTGGGTTCAATTCCTGGCATCCCATTTGGTCCCCCAAGCACCACTAGGAGTAATTGCTGAAACAGAGCCAAGAGTAAACACTAAATATCACCAGGTGTGGCCAAAGAAAAAACAAAAAGCAGTTCATTTGGGGACTGGAGCAATAATACAGTCAGTAGGAAGCTTGCTTTGCATGCAGTTGACCAGCATTCAATCCCCAGATCCTTGTACTGCCCACCAAGCATCACCAGGAGTGACTTATGAGTGCAGAGCCAGGAGTTACTCCTTGGCATCACTGGCTGTAACCCAAAAGCAAGCAAAAGAAAAAGTATTGCTCAAAAAATTTTTACAGAAATAAAATAAGATTTTGACATACAAGTTCAAAAATTACTTCACATCTGGAAAACCTTAACAAAGAACTATCAACACCAAGACATATCTTAGTAAATATATCAAAGTTCATAGACAGTTCATGCATTAATTTTGTCAGGAAATATTTAATAGAAAGAATGATTAACAAAGGGAACTTGGGTAATGAGGATCTGGCAAGTACAAGAAAAGAGAGTCTTGAAAAATAATGGCAAAATTAGTATCACTCATCACATCTGATACATTAAGAGAAACCCTCATTGCACTGCACCAGGATTAAAATGCAGAATTTGGTGGACAAAACAAAACTTGGCTGTGTCTCACTATATACTGAAATCATGAAAATGTAACACTAACAGAACTTGGTAATCACCAATGTACTGGGGTAACTAGGCACAGAAAGATACTATGCTTTGGAACTCAGCAAATTTTTCCAAAAGACTGAGAGAAGATATTCAAGAAGTGTTTTTGCTGGTGGCATTACACTACAAGTCACTGGAAGAGTATCAATGATAGGTATTGGTCTCTGAATGCTGTTGATAAGTGTTCTAGGAGCCTAGTACTGATTAATCATTGTATTAAGATAGCTAGGGCTTGAAGAGATCACATAACTTAGGAGCTGCAGATGGCAAGATCATGGACACTGCTGAAGTTTCCACAGAGAAGAACCCAGGTACTAGGTTCCACATTAGATAGAGAATCCATGTTAAATAATTGAGGTGTAGATATAGTATTCATGCTACAGAAACCAGGCAGGCATCGAAGAAGCCATCCATGCTAAAAGCAATGATTTTTAGAGAAGTTACTGGTGGTATTGGACAAGCTACATCTAGCAACCAGGAGCTAGAGAAGTCAACCATACTCTAAGAATCATACATGCTACAAGGACAAGATGTGGAAGAACCAGCATACTTTCTCCTCCAGTGTTCCTCATGTGCATCCTATAGACAAAGCTCAACAAGGTACCATTCAAAGAAAGAGAAATATTTTCCATTCTACTATCCTCTTCCCTCGGGTCTGACAACCTGCCAATGGGAACTCTAAAATACTTTGGGATAAGTAGCATTGCTTTCATCACCAATTTTACTTTCCATAATAAATGGAATAATCAGTATAGAAATATTTCTTCACATACTGTGTTTTATTTCTTCTGAGATAGTGGGAAGTGAAAGACATGAGAATGGGGGGAAAGGCAGTGCAGTGAGGTGTGATACAGCAGGTAGGGCACTTGTCATGCTCGTGGCTGACCCAGGTTAAATCCCTGGAACCCCATTTAGCCCCGCAAGCATAACCAGGGGTGATCCCTGAGCACAGACTCAGTAGTAAACCCAAGCACCACTGGGTGTGGTCCGTCAAAAAGAGCTGGGGGGGGGGGTGTTGGGGAAGGGAGGGATAGAGAATAGAATAGTGAAAAATGGCGTCTCAGTGAAAATGATATTTCTCCAGGTGAAACTGACTTCTAATACATTATAAAGAGTACTGTTTTCTGAAAAACAACAAATTACATCAGAGTCAGATATCTGGTATGAACTAATCCAGGGAATCATGGAGTCCATACAAATGGAATTTAAGGAGGGAAAAATACAATAGCGAGTCACAGCAGCAGAATTCAACATGTAGGATCAAAACAACTATGAGATACCACCTCACACCACAAAGACTGGCACACATCCAAAAGAACAAGAGCAACTGGTGTTGGAGTGGATGTGGGAAAAAAGGGGCCCTCCTACACTGCTGGTAAGAATGCCAACTGGTTCAGTCCTTTGGGAAAACAATATGGACGCTTCTCAAAAAATTATAAATTGAGCTCCCACTTGACCCAGCAATACCACTTCCTGGAATAAGATCCTGGAGAGGCAAAAAAGTATAGTTGAAATGACATCTGCACTTGTATGTTCATCGCAGTCCTATTTACAATAGCCAGAATCTGGAAAAAAACCAAGTACCCAAGAACAGATGACTGTTTAAAGAAACTTTAGTACATCTACACAATGGAATACTATGCAGCTATTAGAAAAGATGAAGTTATGAACTTTGCACATAAGAGGATCAACATGGAAAGTATCATGCTAAGTGAAATGAGTCAGAAAGAGAGGAACATACATAGAAAGATTGCACTCATCTGTGGAATATAAAATAACAGAATGGGAGACTAATCCCAAAGAATAGTAGAAATAAGTACCAGGAGGTTTGCTCCATGACTTGGAAGCCAGTCTTACATGCTGGGGTAAAAGGAGCTCAGGTAGAGAAGGGAACACCAAGTAAAGGGTGGTTGGAGGACGTGCTCAGGATGAGAGATGTGTGCTGAAAGCAGACTATAGATTGAACATGATGGCCACTCAATACCTCTATTGCAAACCACAACACCCAAAAGGAGAGAGAGAGAACAAAAGGGAATGCCCTGCCACAGAGGCAACGTGGGGTAGGGGGAGTAAAGTGGGGGAGTGGGAGGGATACTGGAATCCTCGGTGGTGTAGAATGGGCACTGGTGGAGGGATGGATACTCAAGCATTGTATGACTGAAACACAAGCACGAAAATACATAAATCTGTAACTGTACCCTCACAGTGATTCACTAATTTAAAAAAAATTAAATAAATAAATAAAAAGATTACTAAAAAGGAAACAAAATTCAACATGCAGAAGACAATATCAGCAATATTGAAGACAAAATAATCAGTATAACCAGTAATGAATTGAAAGAAAAAAAGCAAATGAATGAAAGATTCTTGATAAATAATGGTATGAGAAATATCTTCAAATCATAAAAATAAGAGGAGAGAGAAAAGGTAAAGGGGAAAAAAAGTGGTCAAAGAAAATAAAAACTGAGAATTTTCCTGATATCTTGAGAAAGGTTTCTGCACAAATTCAAGAGTCCCAAAAAGTACCAAACAAAAATATACTGAAATAAAAAACACCAAGGCACATGATAAACAAAACAGTAAAATCAACAGACAAAGACAGACTAAAATCAAAAGAAAAAAAAGACTAAAACAGACAAAGACTTAAAACTGCAAGAGAGAAGAAAATGCTTAAGTATAAGGGAAACAACACAAGAATAAGATAAAAATCTTCCCTATGACATCTCACAAGCTAGGAAATAGTGGAAGGACATATTCATAGTACTGACTGAAAAAAAAACTTTCAGCCTAGATTACACTACACTGCAAATCTATTATTTAGACTTGAGGGAGGGATAAGAACATTTTTAGACAAACAAGAGCTGGTAGGATTTGCAACTACTAAACCAATACTGTAAGAATTACTAAAAAACACTTATTTTTTAAAAAAATACTCTTGAAAAAACAACTGGATCACACACAGAGATACTCACACACAAAGGGCAATACAGTCCTTTATGTCAATAATATCTCTGATTGTCAATAGAGTAACCTCACCTGCCCCACTCCAGGCTGCCCCAAATGAAACAGCCTGGCATGAGGTCTGGCAGCGTGGCGATGGCATATCCAAATTAAGTGAGATTTTGACTAAGACTTTGGTACAAAGGGAAAAACTATAAGTATCATACAATTTCAGAGAAAATACCATTTCACTATTTTATGACACATCTTCACTTTTTTAAGTAACTAGTGACAAAATATGTAAAACCTATCTAAAACCTCTATTTAAAGTTAACTATAGTTTTTACATAAACCTTTCTTGGCTGTTGAGAATTTTTTATAAAAAAAGAATCACATACGCCAGCAAGTAATTTGTAAGCCAAGCACTCCATCTCTCCATTTTTTTAAACAAATCCCCAGTGGTCTTCCTAGGTTAAGTAAGCAGAAGAATAATATTTCATGGCTCATTAGTGCACAGAACCAAGTAACGAATCTCAGCCCAGTAATATCAAGAGAGAATCAATGGGGTGTGTCCCATTTTGTTAACTCCACAAAGTGCCTATAAATCTCAACCAATTCAAAAGATATGAAATAAGAATTAAGTACTACAATGAAGTACCCGACTGATTAAAATATACTTTAACACAAAGAGCTAGTCCAATTTAGACTTTTCTCACTGTTTTTTAGAACATTAACTATATGTATAGTTATTTTTAGGACGGACTGCTAGTTTAGTTCTACTGAATTTTACTTTATAAATCTCTCCTTTGAATCTCTGAGCATTAATAATATTTTTATATTTGAATCCGTATTTAAATAGTATTTTTATATTTGAATCCATATTCAAAGCACAGAACCCTGTGGGAATGTGTAAAAAATTATAATTTCCATTTCTATTTTATTGAACATAATGCTAGGATCTATATATACTATATACATTGCTACTGGCATTCTTGTTCAATACGTATATTAAAAGTCCCTCACATTTCATTATCAAGCAAAATAGCTTAAAGGAAGACTGAATGTTCCAGGCAGAAATGGGTGATGGTGGGTCATAATGAGACATTTTCTGATTTTAATCTCTAGTTGTGGCAAGCGACCAGCAAGAAGGACTTGCAGACAATATTGCTGAGTTTTGTCTAAGTTAATTTTTAAAATAAGGAAAAATTGTTTTTGGTATTCTGGCAACCATGTCACATATTTAAGTTGATAAAGTTGATGTAAACACGTAATTTAACAAGAAAATGACAGCACAGAAAATTACTCCTTCCAGGAATGGGCAACCTCCCCCCTTGCTGTGCTTCTGGTAGCCCGGCAGTCACTCATGAATTGCTTCTGGCACCATATAAGCTCATTAACAGTCACAATTCACAGGCAAATGAATCTCTCAGAAGAGAGCAACATGAGAGAACAACATAGTAGAGAGGCCTCCAGACCCTAAAGTCATAATCCAGTTAAAAATATATATTAAATTAACCTAATGTGTATCACTTGTATCACTTGTCATCCTGTTGATCTTCGATTTGCTTGAGTGGGCACCAGTAACATCTCCATTTGTCCCTGTCCCTTGCTAGTGTAGCCCAATATCTGCTCATTCCAGGAACACGAAGAGTCTCAAACCGTTCATGCAGGTTTTGACAAAGAAGCCTGACCATCTCGTAGGTGGGCGGCCAGGTGGTCTTTTGACGTCCCGTGGAATACAGTCAGTAACAGCTCTAGTCCAGCAGTCATCTCTAAATCGCATTACGTGTCCAGCCCTGATTTTCGATGCCTTGGCAAAAGAGACAGCGTCCCCAATTCTTGGTCATTGATGGAGGTCGAAACTCCAGATTCCTTCTCTCACTTGAGTGAAATGTGATATTCCAAGCAGAGTTGTTTTGATGCCTCTTTGGGATACCCAAATAGCATTCTCGTCCTGTCTGCATAGGTAGGACCCAGGTGTCTGAGGCATATGTTAGTGCAGAGTGGTGGAGTCGAAAAGACATGCCTGGAGCCCGGTTCTCCGTCCTCTTAACAACTTCTTCGATGCTCTTGAAGGTGTTCCATACTGTTCTTTTCCTCCTGCGCAGTTCTGGTGCCAAGTCGTTCCTCATGTTAAGTTCTCGACCAGGTAAACATATCTGCTCAATTCGGAGGTGCTCTAGGTGTATCACCACATTTAAAATTTTAGAATTCTTGCAGCACATGGCAGCATTTGCAGCCAAACATCTCATACCCTACACTACTGATGTACCAAGATAAGGGGTTAATGACTCCAGGGTGAAATACAGCAATCTTCACACACTTTCCTCTAAGGAACCTCTTTTGTATCATTTTAGCAGATTATTCATAAAAAGCAATCCAAAATAAATATTTATATCCTGCTTTGGGGGCAGGCTTTGGGGCTCAGGGTGAAAACATTCGAAATATGGTGGTGGGAAGGTGTAATGATGGTAGGATTGGTGTTGGAATATTAAATATAATAAATTATTGTGAACAACTTTATAAAAATAATCTAACATTTTTTCAAAAAAAATTACGAGGCTGGAGTGATAGTAAAGCAAGTAGGACATTTGCCTTGTACGGGACCGACCTGGGTTCAATTCCCAGCATCCCATATGGTCCACCAAGCACTGCCAGGAGTAATTCCTGAGTACAAAGCCAGGAGTAATCCCTGTGCATTGCCCGGTGTGACCCAAAAAGCAAAAAAATTAAAAGAAGTGAAAAAAAAGAAAGAAAATTACTTTGAAACTCTTCCTTGAACAATTTTTGAGATACAAGAAAGTTTAGTACAATGAGATAAGACATAGTTAAGAGGTTGAAAAGAATACAAAGACAGAGTACTTGCCTTATATATGGCTAACCTGGGCTCAATCCCTGGCATGCCAGATGGTCCCTGAGCTCTGCCAAGAGTGACCCCTTAAGTGCAGAGCCATGAGTAAGCTCTGAGTACTAGCAGATGTTACCTACAAAATGTATTTTAAAAAGTAATTCAAAATTCTCCAATTCTCCCTCGAAGGTATTTTCAATGATATAATGCCAATAACAAAGACAACAGAGTCAAAAATAAACAAATGGGACTACATCAAATTAAAGAGTTTCTGCATGGCAAAAGAAACACAGCCTAAAACTAAAAGACAGCTAACTGAATGGGAAAAAATATTTGCAGTCAACATATCAGATATAAAGGTTGATATCCAGGGGAAACACATACTTGCCTAAGACAAACAGGAAAAGAAGCAGTGGCTGCTGGGCCTCACCGAAAAGGCCGCTCTCAAAGGTGATATCCCAGCCAAGTGCCCCCCTCCCATGCTTTGAGCTGAGGTCAACACTGTCACCACACTGGTGGAGAACAAGAAGGCACAGCTGGTGGTGATCACGCATGACATGGACCCCATTGAGCTGGTGGTCTTTCTGCCCTCTCTGTGTGGGAGGATGAGGGTGCCCTACTGCATCAAGAGTAAGACCCACCTGGGCCTCCAGGTCCATAGGAAGATGTACACCACCGTGGTTTTCACACAAGTCAACTCCGAAGACAAAGAAGCTCTGGCTAAACTGGTGGAAAACATCAGGACCAACTACAGTGAAAGATATAATAGACTTCGTGGCACTGGGTGGCAATATTTTGGATACAAAGTCTGTGGCACACATTGCCAAAATGGAAAATACAAAGAAACAGCTTAGCCACCAAATTAGGTTACGCTGTGACTCCTGAAGTCTAGGCGATAGTCTGTACATCATCATTATCATCATCATCATCATCATCATCATCATCATCATCATCATCATCATCATCCCATTAATCATCTATTTTCTTGATCAGTCTCAGTAACATCTCTATTCATCCTAGCCCTGATATTTTAGAAGCCTCTCTTTACTCTTCCTTCCCAACGATGCCTCATTGGAGCCTCTTTCAGGGTCAGGGGAATGAGACTCATCATTGTTACTGTTTTGGACATATGAATATGCCACAGGGAGTTTGCCAGGCTCTCTCATGCAGGCAGGAAACTCTCAGTAGCTTTCCAGGTTCTCCAAGAGGGAGAACTATGCTATAAGATGTTGCATGGCTGCTTGGCAGCCACACACTTCCAGAAGCTTAGTTTTATAGTCTCTGGATGTTGGTCATTGATGGGATTACACGGCACCTAGCTGCTGGAAAATGGGGGATCTGTGCAGAAGAGGCCCAGTCCCAATCAGAGCAGCCTTGGAGATCTCAGCCCCGGGTCCTGCACACCTGGGTTCCTCTGCCGGTTTCTTCATGCGTGAAGCTCATTTGAACATGTGCAGAGGGGCCTTGAGCATGGCTGTGGCTGGGTGCCGGAGGTCTTTGGCTGCCAGGGCTCTGCTTAGGGTGGGGAGGGAAACTCAACCCACCCCCTCCGAGGGGCCCTGTGAAAGATAGCCAGGCGTGGGGGCAAGAGACTCTGCCAGTATGTACATAAGAATAATAAAAGATTCCTTAAATTAGGGGCTGGGGGAGACCTAAAAAATTGGGAGAGGGAATGAAGAGAACACCTGAAGACCAACGAATAGCCACAGGCAAATGGAAAAATAATGCTCATCATTACTTATTTTTAGGGAAATCAGAATCAAGACAACAATGAGAAGGATAATCTTCTCATCAGTCACTGTCCAGAAAGCATGACTGCTTCTTCTGGAAGGTAGCAAAAATTGAGGCCCCATAATGGTGCCACCAGACTCTGTCCCAGGCTGTTTTCACTAAGAGTATCCCAGAGTGGGGCGGGTGAGATCACTCCCTGCCCCAGTGGACCCAGCCCTGGCAGCTGACCATGCTCTAGGCCACTTTCCACACACTCAGGCCAAGCTTCACACATGAGTGAACATATTACTGGACCACACGGCTGCTTTTGTGGCTGCACGACACATCGTAAGACACTCCCTACTCATTTTCCATAATTACCACACCATATTTGATGGGGTTCAAACAGTAGGCAACAAATCATAAAGGGATTTTATATATATGTATATAATATACATATATGTACATATATACAGCACTGTAGCACTGTTATCCCGTTGTTCATCAATTTGCTCAAGCGGGCACCAGTAAGGTCTCCATTATTAGACTTGTTACAGTTTTTCGCATATCTAATATGCCACGGGTAGCTTGCCAGGCTCTGCTGTGTGGGTGGGATACTCTCGATAGCTTGCCAGGCTCTCTGAGAGGGACGGAGGAATCAAACCCGGATTGGCCATGTGCAAGGCAATCGCCCTACCCACTGTGCTATCGCTGCAGAGGGAAATATATATATATATATGTATATATGCCTATGTAAATATTTTCAGACATATATGCCAAAGCTCACATCACCCAAATTTTAACATGTTAGTGATATCCTATAGAATGCCTTAATGGCTCCTGCCAAAATAGAACAATCTTCACACTGTTTTCTATATGAACACTCTTCTATAAGCATGTACAGCAGCTCTTCATAACAAACAATATAAAATATAATCTTTCATTTGTGGTTTGGGACAGGGATTGGGGCTTGAAAGGAAACATCCTGAATTTGGTGGTGGGAAGGTGTAATGGTGGTGGGATTGGTGTTTGAATATTAATTGTAATCAAATATTGTGAAGTAATTTATAAAATTAATTAATTAATTAATTTTTATAAAAGACAACAATGAGACATCATGTCACACCAGTGAGAATTGCACATATCAAAAATATTGCAAACAATCTGTGTTATCAAGAATGTGGTGAAAAAGGAAATCTCATCCACTGCAGATAGGAAAATTATCTGGTTCAACCCCTATGGAAAATAGCATGGAGGGTTCTCAGTAAACTTAAAACTGAGCTGTGCTAGGACTCAGCATTCCACTTTGGTTCTCTTCCCCCTGGACAGTAAAACAATAACTCAAAAGAATGTACACAGCGTTATTCATTGCAGCACTCAGTACAATAGCTAAGATTTGGATTTAATCTAGATGTCTAACGAACTGGAAGATATGCTAAGCAAAGTAAGCCAGAAGAAGGATAAACACATATGTATGCATATATATAAATTCATATATGTATATAGACTAACTGGATGGAGAAATAAAATGGTTTAAAGGGGGTTGCCTAGATCACCCTTGGTCCCAGAATATAGGGAGGACAAAGAAAGAAATTGAGTGGTAGGAGAAGTGAAAGGAGAGATAGATGAGCAGCAACAGGGGACAAAGGTCAAAGTGATTTAGGTATATCGGTGGTGTTAAGGAATGATAGCGCTAAATATCCAAACCACAGAGTCAACAATATTGAAATCATGAGACCCAAACTTTAATAACCAAACTTTAAAAGGTGTCAGTCAACGTGGCAGGCTGAGAGTGGGAGAGTAGAAGAGGGAACCTAGGAACACTAGTGGTGAGAAGTTGACACTGGTGGCAGGATTGGTGCTGAAACATTGTATGCCTAAAACTTACAAACCTTTGTAAAAAGCCTTGCTTTAAGAAACTATTTAATTTCAAAATTATCAGAATAATTTTAATTACTTTTTTACATCCAATCATTTAATTATGAGCATTCTCATGTATAATCTTCCTTATGTTATATCACTGATAACATGTAGCCTCTACTTAAATTTTTAAAAATCTATTTGTCTTATGCCTTATTCAATTTTTTTTCTGTGTTTTTATAGTGACGTTACTGGTGCCCTTTCGAGCAAATCAATGTATAACAGGACGACAGTGCTACAGTGCTACAGTTTTTATAGTGTACAGAACATATTAGCTTTACTCATGATACCCATAATTTATATTTATTAAAAGGGAGGTATTTTAAAGATTGCTTTAAGGTATGAATTGTATGAATTGAAATCAGATTGCTCTGCTCTGCTACTTACTACTACATCAAACATGGACCAATTTATTTAATATCTATATGCCTCAGTTTCTTTATCTGTAAAATTATAATAATAGTCCCTATTCACATAATTTTTATAAAGAAAAAATAATTACGACCATAAAGTTATTATAATAGTGCTTTAAAAACAGTGGATTCTGAATATCATTAAAATGGATTAAAACAGTAGCATTTTAAAAATTAATGGATATTACTTTTTTTTAATTTAATGGATATGTATTCTTCTTCACTTGTATCACTTGTCTTCCCGTTGATCGTCTATTTGCTCGAGTGGGCGCCAGTAATGTCTCCATTTGTCCCTGTCGCATGCTAGATTAGCCCAGTGATATCTGCTCACTCCAGGAACAGGAAGAGCCTCAAATCGTTCATTCACAGTTTTGACGAAGAAGTCTGACCATCTCATTGGTAGGCAGCCATGCAGTCTTTTGACATCCCGTGGAATCCAGTTGGTAACAGCTCTAGTTCAGCAGTTGTCTGAATCGCATTACATGTCTGGCCCAACTGATTTTTGATGTCTTGGCAAATGAGACAGCGTCCCTGATTCTTGACCGTTGACGGAGGTCGGAACTCCAGATTCCTTCTCTCACTTGAGTAAGACATGATACTCCTAGCTTAGCTCTTTCAGTTCTTCTTTGGGATATTCGAATAGCATTCTCATCCTGTTTGCATAGGGCCCACGTCTCTGAGGCATATGTTAGTGCAGGCAGAATGGTGGAATCGAAAAGATGTGCCCTGAGTCGGAGGTCCTTCATCCTTTTAACCACTTCTTTGACGCTCTTGAAGGCGTTCCACGCTGTTCTCTTCCTCCAAGTTGTTCCTCATGTTGAGTTCTCGACCCAGGTACACATAGCTGCTGCACTCGGAGATGTTCGTTCCATTGAGAGCAAATGGAGCGTCAGGGACTAGTTTGTTTTTCATGAGCATCATCTTGTTGAGGTTCAGCTGCAGTCCGACCTTTCCACATACCCATACATAATGGATATGAATTAGAATATATATTCAATTTCCTTATAGAGACATAATATCAATAAAGTTTAAAGCACACTGTTCCAGAGAAACCAGTCTCATTTATGTCACTTGAAAACTTAATAATATTGTTTCTTAGTAGAAAATTCCTGTTAAATTGTTAAATGTAAAAAAGGAAACATTGTATATAATTAGACATATAGATTTACTTCTTGATTTTCAAAATAATATAGGAAGAGCATAAATAAGATACATACCAATTACATATGCTTAAAAAAAAAGCTGATTAATCCAAACAAATTACTCTATTAGGTGCATCTTATGCTAATATGTAAATGGGTCCGTATTCTGTAGCATAAGCAGATGGGTAATATGCAGAAGCCATTAAATTTCCTAAATTATAATAAAATAAATCAAAGATAACAGTTCCGGTCATGAACATTTATTGAAAGTCAAAGATGGACAGTATAACTCCTGCATGTAGAGCCCAGTGGTAACTGTGAAAAAAATTATTGTAATATAACAAAAATTTACAAAGACCCACAAAAATGGCATTCTGAGTATTAATAGCTATAATTAGAAGGCCAAAAAAGAGCTTTTTAGAGTATTTAGAGCACTTACAGATGCTACTTAGATGTTTCAGTGGCATCACAATAGTATGTTGTACTAAACCATGCATACTAGCACACCACAACAAATTAACAATATCATGATATTTGTGTGGAAAGATTATAGACAAGTGTTGCACTGTAATTTTATAATCCTCTCACCATTTCATGTAGTTATGATGTAAAGCTATCTACCTCTTTAAATCTCTTTTAACTACAGAGTCTATAATCACATTTTAGTTTTCTTTTGCTTGGGGGACACCAAGAAAAACACTTGGCAGTGCTCAGAGCTTGCTCCTGACTCTGAACTCAGGGATCACTCCTGGCAGAACTCTGGGCACAATATATGGTGTTAGGGATTGAACACAGGTTGGCCACGTGCAAAGCAAGTGCCCTACCTACTGTATGATGGCTCTGGCCCTATAACCTACATTTTTAACTATCAGAAGTAACATTATATCAGACACTATCAGACCTGTAAGGAAGTATAGACAGCAACACATTAAAAGTAGGGTATTTTAATACCATTTTCTTACCTTTAAATAAAGGAGTCACACCCCCCTGTCCCCTCAACCCACTAAAATAATCAATAAGAAAACATCAGTCTAAAAGGAAGAAAGACTTAATAGACATGGATAGGGGGCTGGAGCGATAGCACAGCGGGTAGGGTGTTTGCCTTTCACACGGCCGACCTGGGTTCGATTCCCAGCATCCCGTATGGTCACCCAAGCACTGCCAGGAGTAATTCCTGAGTGTATGAGCCAGAAGTAACCCCTGTGCATCGCTAGGTGTGATCCAAAAAAAAAAAAAGTAGACATGGATAGGACTTCAGAGACATACATGTACAGGACTTTCCACTCCTCAGAGAGGAATACACATTCTTCTCATTGCACATCGACCATTCTCCAAGGCAGACCACATAGTGCTTCACAACACAAGTTTCCATACATCAAGTTGAAGAAAATTATACCAAATATCTCCTCCCTTCACAATGCATTGAAGCTGGAAAAAATACTACATGCAGAAATTGGGAAGGGCACAAACACGTGGAAACAAAGCAATAAACCGAAGGGAAAAAAAAAACCATTGTGTTAAAGAAGAAATCAAAGTTCCCTACATATAAGTATGAATGAAGACACAGGAGCTGCCAAAATATGCAGCACATACTAAAAGAGAGGCTACTGGATACTGGATGCTGGTTACGCATACTGGAAGAGAGGTTAACAACAATAAAGTAATTTACCAGGAAATAAGAGTAGCAGTAGCACATATAAATAAATTAACATCACATCTCAAGAAATTAGAAAAAACACAGGTATCATGAAGGAAATAAAAGGAGTAAAATAACAAAAATTAGAGCAAATCAATGATACAGAAATAAAATACAATATAAAAGATAAATAAAACATTGGTTCTGTGAAAGAACAAGTTGAGAATTATAAACCAAAAAAATGGAGGACAATTTGGATCAGAATTGAAAGGGGGAAGCTATAACAGATGTTTCAAAATTACAAAAGGTAATGAAATGACTATTAAAAAATCTATGACAACTAATCACTAATAGAAGAAATAAGTGAATTTGTAGAATTGTACAAACTACCAAAACTAAATCAGAAAGGAGTAGAAAATCTGGACAGAACAATTGCTAGCATGGAAATTGCAACAGTAATGAAAAATCTCCCCCAAACAGATGTCCAGTTTTAGACAGGTTCATTCATGAATTCTTCCAAACCTTCAAAGAGCAGCTACTACATACACTTCTCAAGCAAGCTCTTTCGGAAAGTGGAAGAACCAGGAATACTTCTCAATAGTTTCTAGGAAGTCAAAATTACCTTGCTACCAAAGCAGACAGAGACATCAACAAATGCAAGTTACAGACCAATATCCCTAATTAACATAGATGCAAAGATCCTCAATAAACTCTTAGAAAAAATACAACATATTAAGTGAATTGTCTACCACTATCAGAAAAGATGTAAAATGGTTGAATATGTGCAAATGGATACCTAACATCTTTTTTAAAAATCATTTAAAATCATCTGCTCATAGAAAGAGATGCAAAGAAAACAGTGAAAAAGATACAAGAGGTTTTGTTATTTTTTTAAAAAACTCACAAAAAAGAATTGAAGGAATTTGCCTCAAAATAGTGAAGGCCATATATCACAAACTCACAATTAACATCATATTCAATAAATAAATCATTTAATTTCTAACACAGTCAAGTATTCCCACATTCACCATCATTATACTACACTGTACTGGAAATTTAGCCACAGCAATAAAACTGCACTGTAGCACTGTATCACTGTAGTCCCATTGTTTATTGAATTGCTAGAGCAAGCACCAGTAATGTCTCCATTGTGAAACCTGTTACTGTTTTCGGCATATTGAATATGCCACGGGTAGCTTGCCAGGCTCTGCCGTGCGTGCGGGATACTCTCGGTAGCTTGCCGGTCTCTCTGAGAGGGGCGGAGAAATCAAACCCTGGCCAGCCAGGTGCAAGGCAAACGCAATACCCACTGTGCTATCGCTCCAGTCCACAGCAATAAAACAAGAAAAATAATTAAATGATGCACAAAATTGGTAAAGAAGTCAAACTATCAGTATTCAAAAATGGCATGATATGTGCAAAGACAACACTAACAATTATACATACATGCATACATGCACACACACACACACACACACTCCTAGAAACAAAAAGGCTATAAAGTAACAACTAATAGACACAATTAATGGACTAAAATTTGTTGCATTCTTGTATGGAAAGTATAACGCAGAAAAAAATGTAAATCAAAAAAATTTTAAATTCCATTATTATGTCCATAAATTTCAAGTACCCATGTAAAAGTCTAACAAAGGATATGAGTGCCAACATGATAGTACAACAAGTAAGGGAATTGCCTTGCATTAGCCAACCCATTTAAAACCCCCAGAACCACAGGAGGGTTTGGTTTGGTTTGCTATGGTCCCCTGAGCACTACAAAGAGTAATCCCTGAACCTGTGAGTCAGGAGTCAACCCTGAGCATATTAGGTGTAGCTCCCCTCAAAATAAAATGAAGTAAAATACTTATTTAGTGAAAAGTATAAATCACTATTATAACAAGACATAAAGAAATTAAACTTATTCCTATTCATGGATTGTATTGATTAAAAAATATTGCTAAAATAACCATCCTTCACAAAAATTTATAAACTTTCATCAACGCAATCCCCATCTAAATCCCCATGATATTCTTTAGGAATATAGGATAGACCTACCTAGAATATTTTTGGAACCATAAAATCCCAGAATAATAAAGCAATTTTTTGAGGGGAAAAGAGTGGGAAGCATAGTAATCCCTGACATTAATCTATACTCCAAAGCTACAGTAATCAAAACTGTGTGGTACTGGAATAAAGGAAAAATTTTAGATCATAGAACAGAGTTTAAAGGCCAGAACAAAGTTTAAAGGCCAGAGGTTAATCAATAGATGTGTGGACAATTCATGAATGGCAAAAGGGATAGATATATTAAATGAACAAAGAAAAACTTTTCAAAAATGATGTTGATATTGGTTAACCTCATGTAAATAAGAAACTAGAACCCTATGTCACATCATACACAAAGATTAATTCAAAGTGTATTACAGACCTTTACTTTAAACCCGAACACATACATAAAACACACTGAGAAAATATATAGGCAAAACTCTCCATAATATTGACTTGACAAGAGTCTTCAATTAGGTGATCCATTGGTAACAAAAGTAAAATAAACAAATAAAACTTTATTAAACAACAACAACAAAAACTTCAGTTTAAGAAATGACAGATAAAATTAAAACACAACCTATTGAACAGGGGAAAATATTCACACATAATACAACTGACAAAATTCCATATCCAATATAAATAAAGCACTATAAAGATCAAAGCAACAACAAAATAAATGACTAGTGGTGGTAGAGATGTGGGGATAAAGGAACTCTGATGTATTGTTGGTAGAAACGTCATCTGGCTCATCATTTATGCACTATACTGTAAAAAACATCTGCCAGGAGGCGACCGGGGGAAAGCCCAGGTGGCTCTCCCTGTCAGCTGTCCTCGAGTTCAGGGGATGGTCCAGGGCCTCTCACCCAGCCGGAGCAGCCCAGGCCATGGGGCAGACGGAGGAGGAAATGAGGGCCAAGCTGGTTGATTGATCAGTTGCCGTTTATTCCATTCTCATCCTCTCTCTCTGTCTCTCTCTCTGTCTCTGTCTCTCTGTCTCTGTCTCTCTGTCTCTGTCTCTGTCTCTGTCTCTGTCTCTCTCTCTCTCTCTCTCTCTCTCTCTCTCTCTCTCTCTCTCTCCCCCCCCCCTTCTCTCCAGCTCTCAATCTGGGCCCCCAACCCATTCTTACAGCCTAGTTAAATCCCAAAACATGAGGGGGCTGGGGCTTACACATAGGTGTGGTCACAATCAGTAGGGTTAAAGTTCTTTCCCTCAGGGGATGCTGCTTCTACGACAGATTCTCTTTCAGCAGGATGACCCACCCAAGGGCAGAATCCCATGAGTGTGTTTCTCCTCTCCTCATCCAGCAAACATATAAGCATTTATAATATTAATCATTTTGTATGGACACAGTAAGAGATGCATTAAGCTCCCCTGGGGCCATCTCGATCTCAGACTACAGTGCTCAGGACAGATTAGTCTTTCCTATCCCTAGCAGGGTCCTAGTCTCATTGTTACTTTTGGATCATGACAGCATTTGTCCATGATCAAACTCTTAACTTATAGTTAAGAATTAGGCACTTTGGCTAGGCCCTTCTTGATGCCAGGGTAGCACATAACTCACCGCTTACCCTGGGTCTGTCCCGTCCCTCGTCGAGACCCTGCTTTTGGGGTGCTAGGAACTGAGGTCAACTGAGGCTTAAGTTGAGAAAGCAGATGCTCGGGAATGAATAATATTCAAGGCCAATTAAATCCCAAGTTACAAAAGCATAATATTGTCTTCTTGTGTATATACAAAAAGAACATTGCTTTAAAGTAAACTATTCAATGGACATAAGGAAAGGAGAAAGGCAATATTAACTTACAATATAAGTTCAGTGTCCTAGAAAAATCTGATCTTACAAATTAACAGAGTCTGATTAGGGGGAAAAGCTGATTAACTCGTTGGGGAAGAGAGCATAGAGAAGTGGTTACAGATAAACAAAAGAATGGGAGTGACTCGGGAACACCTTGATGGATGTGACCCAATAAACCTAAACTCCTCATGGCTATGTTATCCTTCACTATACTATGGAGATATTTCCAAAAACTAAAAATTCAGCTTCCATATGATCCAATGATTCCACTTCTTGGCATCTACCTCAAGAATCCAAAACATTGGCGGCTCGGGGCTTCTCCTGAAGCCCCTGCCTGGCACCTTTCCGCCGCCGCCGTCCGATCCTGACCAATCTCCATCCTGCAGGTAAACAGGCAATCCCTTGGAGAGCCTGCCTCAGCGCGGAGAAGTCCCCTCCCCGCCCCCTGCCCACCGCGGCTCGGGGCTTCTCCTGAAGCCCCTGCCTGGCACCTTTCCGCCGCCGCCGTCCGATCCTGACCAATCCCCACTCTGCTGCTTAGGGGCGTGTTCTCATCTCAGGGGCGTGGCCTAAAAAGTGGGCGTGGCCTCTTTCCGGAGCACAGGCCGCTGACGCAGCCGCAGTTATTTATTTATTTTTTTTTTTTTACCATTCCATGCCTTCTCCTTTGGCCACAATTGATAGAATTCATTCCTTCAAAGAACTCCCTGAGGCCCTCCCTTTCCCCCACTTCCCGCTGCCGTCTGCGTCTCCCGAGTTTCTGAAGTCAGTCCCTGCTCGCCCGGCGCACCCCGTCTCCCCAACCGGCTTGTAACTGCGCTCGTCCCCCCCATCAACAGGAAGACACTGGGGGCGTGGCCTGTGTCTTAGTGGGTGTGGTCTAAAGTGGGCGTCGCCTCCTCTCAGAGCGGCCAACGCTAACGCGGCCGCAGTTATTCTTTGCTACCTCAGCTCAATCCGTACTGTGTATTCCTTTGAAAACTCACTTTTGCGATCTCAAACATTTACGCAAAATACCCATTAGCTTAGGCTGACAGTATAAAACCTATCAGTGAAGAAGGGAAGTTTAGCACAATCGGAGCCCCTTCTTCCCACAAAAAGGAAGAGGAATAAATAACTACAAGGTTCCAACTCTGCACTTCCGTGACAATATGAAGAAACAGCGAAAATCCCCTCCACCAAGAGAGGGAGAAGAAAAGATACTAGAAACCTCAAAAGAGTCTCCCAACATCTACGACCTCTCAGATAAACAATTCAGAGAGGAAATATGGAGGAGAGTCGACCTACTCCAAGCAACTATGGAACAGACATCCAATAAATTAAGGGAGGAGATGAATCAAGCGCTGGAACGGTCTACCAAGAAAATACAGGAAGAAATGAGAGCAGAAATGAGAGCAGAAATTTCAAACCTTCGAACCGAAGTCTCACAAATAAAGCAATCGGTAGATGAAATAAAAATCTCACTAGATGCCCTCAACAGCAGAATGACTACAGCCGAAGACAGAATCAGCGAGCTTGAGGATGAGCTGCAGAAAGCTTACAGACAGCAACAAATAATGGCCAAAGACCTCAAAATGGCTATAGAGCGAATCAGAGCCCTGGGGGATGACTTCAAGAGGAACAACATAAGAATCATTGGAGTACCAGAACCACAGGGAAGTAACCCCAATGAAAAAAACATAGTCAAAGACATCATCACTAAGAAATTCCCAGAGCTGGACAAGGCAGGCGTCCAGATACAAGAAGTCCGAAGAGTGCCAGCAAAAAGAGACCCAAATAAAAAGACTCCAAGGCATATCATAGTCAGAATGGCGGATGCTGTAGATAGAGACACAATTCTACAAGTAGCAAGGTCAAAGAGGGAAATCACATACAAAGGAGCACCCCTCAGATTTACGGCCGATCTGTCAGAAGAAACCCTCCGAGCCCGAAGACAATGGTGGGACATAGTGAAAAAACTCAACGAAATGAATGCCTCACCAAGAATACTCTATCCAGCTAAACTCTCACTCAAACTCGAAGGAACCATACACTATTTCTCGGATAAACAACAGCTCAGGAACTTCATAGACTCAAAACCAATCTTGAAAGAAGGTCTAAAGGGGCTACTGTAAGACAAGGAGGAGCCCCATAAGAACAACAAATCCCACAGAAAGATGACACAAAACCACATCACAATAATCTCTCTCAATGTCAATGGCCTAAATGCACCTATCAAGAGACACAGAGTGGCAAAATGGATCCGGAAATTAAACCCAACATTCTGTTGCCTGCAAGAAACACACCTGAACAAACAGAGTAAACATAGACTCAAAGTCAAAGGATGGAAAACAATCCTCCAAGCAAACAACCCCCTTAAAAAAGCTGGAGTGGCCATCCTGGTATCCGACAACATAGATTTCAGGATGAAAAAGATCAAAAGGGACAGCGAAGGTCATTTTCTGTTTATCAAGGGATATGTACAACAGGAAGAAATCACACTCTTAAACGTATATGCTCCTAACAAACGACCGGCTAAATATTTAAAACGACTCCTAACAGACTTCAAAGAGGACATCACTAACAGCACAATTGTAGTCGGAGACTTCAATACGGCCTTATCACCTCTAGATAGATCCACAAGAACAAAACTCAACAAGGAAACACTGACCCTGAATGAAGAAATTGAAGAGAGAGGCCTAATAGACCTATACAGGGCCTTACACCCCAAAAAGAAAGAATACACATTCTTTTCCAGTGCACATGGAACATTTTCAAAAATAGACCATGTACTGGGCCCCAGAACATACCTCAATCGAATCGGAAAAATAGAAATTGTATCAACCATCTTTTCAGACCACGATGCGCTGAAGATAGAAGCTAACCACCCACAAATACGGAAAATCAAATCAAACACCTGGAAATTAAACAATTCCATGTTGAACAATGAGTGGGTCAAGAAGGAAATCAAGGAAGAAATCAAAAGATACTTAGAAACAAATGAGAATGAAGACACGAGCTACCAAAACCTATGGGACGCCGCTAAAGCCGTGTTAAGGGGAAAATTTATAGCTCTCCAAGCATTCCTCAGGAAGGAAGAAAGGACCCACATAGATAGCTTGACTTCACGACTCAAGACCCTAGAAAAGGACCAGAGAAAGGACCCCAAACCAGACCGAAGGAAAGAAATAATAAAAATTAGAGCAGAAATTAATGACATCGAAACCAAAAAAACAATCCGAAAGATCAATGAAACAAAGAGTTGGTTCTTTGAGAAAATAAATAAGATTGATAAACTGCTAGCAAGTCTCACAAAGAAAGAAAGAGAGAAAACTCTAATAAATCGAATCAGAAATGAAAAGGGGGACATCATAACAGAAACCAGTGAGATTCAAAAGATCATTAGAGACTACTTTGAAAGTCTTTACGCCACAAAAAAGGAGAACCTAAAAGAAATGGATGGATTCCTTGATTCCTATAATCTCCCAACACTGAAGAAAGAAGACCTGGAATACCTGAATAGACCCATCAATGTTAAGGAAATTGAAACTGTAATCAAAAACCTCCCCAAAAACAAAAGCCCAGGCCCAGATGGTTTCACTGGCGAATTCTTCCAAACATTTAAAGAAGACCTATTGCCTGTTTTCCTCAAACTTTTCCAGGAAATTGAAAAAACAGGAACTCTCCCAAACAGTTTCTATGAAGCAAATATCTCCCTAATACCAAAAGCAAACAAAGACACCACTAAGAAAGAAAATTACAGACCAATTTCCCTGATGAACACCGATGCGAAGATCCTCAACAAAATACTAGCAAATAGGATCCAACAACTCATCAAAAAGATCATACATCACGACCAAGTGGGATTCATCCCAGGGATGCAAGGATGGTTTAACATTCGGAAATCAATCAACATAATCCAGCATATCAACAAAAGTAAAGATAAAAACCATATGATCATATCAATAGATGCAGAGAAAGCATTTGACAAGATCCAACATCCTTTCATGATGAAAACCCTCGCCAAAATGGGGTTTGGAGGAACTTTCCTCAAGATAGTCGAAGCCATCTATCACAAGCCTACGGCAAGCATTATCCTCAACGGGGAAAAACTAAGGGCCTTTCCTCTGAGATCGGGCACAAGACAAGGATGCCCACTCTCACCACTCCTCTTCAATATAGTACTGGAAGTACTTGCGATAGCTATTAGACAAGAAAAAGAGATTAAGGGCATCCAGATAGGAAGGGAAGAAATCAAACTCTCACTATTTGCAGACGACATGATACTATATCTAAAGAAGCCTAAAACCTCTACTAAGAAACTCTTAGAAACAATAGACTTATACAGTAAAGTTGCAGGCTACAAAATCAATACCCAAAAATCCATGGCCTTCATATATGCAAACAATGAGGCAGAGGAAAGGGACATGAAAAAAGCAATCCCATTCACAATCGTGCCCCAGAAAATCAGGTACCTCGGAATCAGCTTAACCAAGGAAGTAAAAGACCTTTACAAAGAAAACTACATAACGCTACTCCATGAAATCAAAGAGGACATGAGAAAATGGAAACATATACCCTGCTTGTGGATAGGGAGAATCAATGTTGTCAAAATGGCAATACTCCCTAAAGCATTATACAGATTCAATGCGATCCCTATAAGTATACCCATGACATTCTTCAAAGAAATGGATCAAGCAATCCTAAAATTCATATGGAATAACAAACGTCCAAGGATAGCTAAAACAATTCTTGGGAAAAAGATGATGGGAGGCATCACCATCCCCAACCTCAAACTTTACTACAAAGCAGTAACAATTAAAACAGCATGGTACTGGAACAAAGGCAGAGCCGTAGACCAATGGAACAGGGTGGAATATCCCTACACACAACCCCAAATGTATGACCATCTAATCTTTGATAAGGGAGCAAGAGATGTGAAGTGGAGCAAGGAAAGCCTCTTTAACAAATGGTGCTGGCACAACTGGACAACCACATGCAAAAAATGGACTTAGACCTTGACCTGACACCATGCACAAAAGTCAGATCAAAATGGATTAAAGACCTCAACATTAGACCACAAACCATAAGGTACATTGAAGACAAGGTCGGCGAAACCCTCCACGATATTGAAGATATAGGTATCTTCAAAGGTGACACGGAACTAAGCAATCTAGTAAAAACAGAGATCAACAAATGGGACTACATTAAACTAAAAAGCTTCTGCACCGCAAGAGATACAGTGACCAGAATACAAAGACTATCCACAGAATGGGGAAGGATATTTACACAATACCCATCAGATAAGGGGTTGATATCAATGGTATATAAAGCACTGGTTGAACTCTACAAGAAGAAAACATCCAACCCCATCAAAAAATGGGGCGAAGAAATGAACAGAAACTTTACCAAGGAAGAAATACGAATGGCCAAAAGGCACATGAAAAAGTGCTCTGCATCACTAATCATCAGAGAGATGCAGATCAAAACAACTTTGAGATACCACCTCACACCACAGAGACTAGCACACATCCAAAAGAACAAAAGCAACCGCTGTTGGAGAGGATGTGGGGAGAAAGGGACCCTTCTTCACTGCTGGTGGGAATGCCGACTGGTTCAGCCCTTCTGGAAAACAATTTGGACGACTCTCAAAAAATTAGATATTGAATTCCCATTTGACCCAGCAATACCACTGCTGGGAATATATCCCAGAGAGGCAAAAAAGTACAATCGAAACAACATCTGCACATGTATGTTCATCGCAGCACTGTTTACAATAGCCAGAATCTGGAAAAAACCCGAATGCCCCAGAACGGATGACTGGTTGAGGAAACTTTGGTACATCTATACAATGGAATACTATGCAGCTGTTAGAAAAAAGGAGGTCAAGAATTTTGTAGTCAAGTGGATGGGCATGAAAAGTTTCATGCTGAGTGAAATGAGTCAGAAAGAGAGAGACAGACATAGAAAGATTGCACTCATCTATGGTATATAGAATAACAGAGTGGGAGACTAACACCCAAGAACTGTAGAAATAAGTACCAGGAGGTTGACTCCATGGCTTCGAGGCTTGCCTCACGTTCCGGGGAAAGGTCAACTCAGAGAAGCGATCACCAACTACATTGTAGTCGAAGGCCATGTGGGGGAAGGGAGTTGCGGGCTGAATGAGGGCTAGAGACTGAGCACAGCGGCCACTCAACACCTTTATTGCAAACCACAACAGCTAATTAGAGAGAGAAAACAGAAGGGAATGCCTTGCCACAGTGGCAGGGTGGGGTGGGGGGGAGATGGGATTGGGGAGGGTGGGAGGGACACTGGGTTTACGGGTGGTGGAGAATGGGCACTGGTGAAGGGATGGGTTCCCGAACTTTGTATGAGGGAAGTATAAGCACAAAAGTGTATAAATCTGTAACTGTACCCTCACGGTGATTCTCTAATTAAAAATAAATAAATTTAAAAAAAAAAAAGAATCCAAAACATTGATTTGAAAAGATATTTTTCTATTTTCACTGCAACACTATTCATGAAAGTCAAAATCTGGAAACAACCCAAGTGCCTAAGAAGAGATGAAGTGAATGAATAAAATTTTGTATCTATATACTGTAATACTACTTAACTAAAGAGATGAAATCCTGAAGCTCTCTGCTACATAGATGGAAATGGAGGGTATGCTGAAGAAAGTGATTCAAAGAGTGGTATTTGGTGACACATATCAAATTACTTCTCTCATCTTCATTTCTAACAAAAAGAAATGAAATAATAATAAAAATAATAAAAATGATAATAATAAAAATGAAATGTAAATAATAAAGGAATATTATTTACAGCCCAGTGGGGGGGGGAGAGTGATAGTCCAACGGGCAGGGCACTTGCCTTGTACATATCCAATCTAGGATACCCGACACCCCATACAGTCTCCAGAGCCCAACTAGGAACAATCCCTGAGCAGAGAGCCAGGAGTTAATACTGAGCATCTCTGGGTATAGCCCAAAATCTCCACCTCAAAAAAAAAATATCCACACAGTGACCAAGCTCATTAAGGTTTTGCCAGAGTTCAAGATGCCACTCTGTCTAACATTCATTGATTTAAAGAAGACCTTTGATTCTGTTGAGACTGAAGCAGTCATCAAAGCCCTAGCCAAACAGGATGTTCAAACTCAGTACATCAGTATTTTTCATGATCTGTATTACAGATTCACCACGAGGATCTCACCATTCTACAAGAAAGTGATCATCGACATAAAGAGGGGGCTTTGGCAGGGCAATAACATTTCACCGAAACTCTTCAGTGCCACCCTCAAAAACATCATGTGATGCCTGGTATGGGAAGGAATGGGAATGAAGATAGACTGTTGGTAACTACACCTCCTCCACTTCGCTGATGACATCATTCTCATAACACCAAATATCAGCCAAGCAACACAAATGCTGGCCGACTTTCACTGTGAGTGTGGAAAGGTCAGACTCAGCTGAATCTCACAAAGACAATGTTCATTAGAAATGAACTAGTTCCTGATGTTGCATTTGCCCTAGATGGAACAAACATCTCCGAATGCAGCAGTTATGTGTACCTAGGTTGAGGACTCAATGTGACAATCTGGCACCTGAACTGTGAAGGAGGAAGAGAGTGGAGCAGAACGCCTTCGAGATCATTGAAGAAGTGATTAAGAGGATGAAGAACCTCCGGCTCCTGGCATATCTTTTCAACTCCACCGTTCTTTCTGCACTAACATATGCCTCATAGACCTAGGCCCTACGAAAACAGGATAAGAATGCTATTCGGTATCCCAAAGAGGAATTGAAAGAGCTATGCTTGGAATCTCACATTTCACTCAAGGAGAGAAGGAATCTGGAGTTCTGACCTCTGTTGACGCTCAAGAATCAGGGATACTGTCTTGTTTGCCAAGGCATCAAAAATCAGATGGGCGAACATGTAATGCAATTTGGAGATGACCGCTGGACTAGAGCTGTTACCAACTGGATTCCACGGGGCATCAAAAGACCGCCTGACTGCCCACCTACGAGATGGTCAGACTTCTTCATCAAGACCATGAATGAAAGGTTTGAGGCTCTTCATATTCCTGGAGCAAGCAGACACCATTGGGCTACACTAGCACGTGACAGGGACGAATGGAGATGTTATTGACACCCGCTCAAACAAATCAAAAACGGGATGACAAATGATACAAGAAGTGATGCAATATTAGTTATTTTGTATGGGCACTGTAAGATATCCATTGATCTTATAGGGTGGCTTTCCTGGGGACATCTCGCTATAGATTTCAGACTACAGTGCTCAGGCCAGATTAATCTTTCCTAATCCTAGCAGGGTCATACTCCAGTAATTACTTTTTGATCATGACAGAATTTGTCCATTACCATGCTCTTAACTTATATTTAAGTGTTATGGCACTTTGGCCTGGCCCATTTTGATGCTAGGGTAACTCACAGCTTGCCCTGGGTCCATCCAGTCCCTCGTTGGGACCCTGATTTTGGGGGGCTAGGAAGTAAGGACAATTGAGGGTTAAGTAGAGAGAACAGAAGCCCAGGGTGAATATCATTTGGAGTCAATTAACTCCCAAGTTACAAAAGCATAGCTTTAACTGTCTCCCTGTGTCTATACAAAAAGGACATTGCTCAGAATTAAGTATGCAAAGGACTTAGGAGAAGAGCAAAACAGTATTTACAAGTTAACAGAGCACAGAGGTTAGAAAGAGTTTACAAATAAACACAGAGGAATGGGAGTGCTGTAATGGGAGTAACCCAATGAAGCTAAGCTCCCTGTGGCGAGGCAGAAAAGGAAAAACAATGTTATCCTACAGGGGTGAAGTGAGTGAGATGGAACTGAGAAATAGTGGTAGAGTGACAAGACACTCCAGTGGTCGGTTCGGTGCAGCAACACTGGATGCCTGCAATAATAACATTAACATTATTGTAAATCATGTTGTCTAAATTCTTAAAATCTTAAATAAAAATTATCAAAAATGGGGATGGGGGTCCCGGGATATATTATAGAGAATAGGGCACTTGCCTTAGATGCCACACACTTGGGTTCAATTCCTGAAATCTTTCCAGAAGTGATCTCTGAGCACAGAGCCATGATTAAGCCCTGAGCATCACCAGGCATGGCAACAAAACAAACAAAACAAAACTGAACAGCCAGCAAGAATATGCCTTGACAAATAACTCCCTCAAAAAAAGCTGGGGTGGCTTTACTACTATCGGACAACATAGACTTCAGGTTGAAAAAGATTAGACGGGATAGTGAAGGCCATTTGTTATTAATCAAGGGATATGTACAGCAGGAAGAAATCACACTCCTAAACGTGTACGCACCCAATGTGGGACCAGCTAAATACCTACAACAGCTGCTAACAGACCTTAAGAAGGACATTCTGAGTAACACAATAGTAGTTGGAGACTTCAACACTGCCCTATCACCTCTGGACAGATCAAAAAGATTAAAACTCACCAAGGAAATACTGGCTTTGAAGGAAGAAATAGAAGAGAGAGGGCTAATAGATGTATACAGGGCTTTATATCCCAAGAAAAAGAAATACACATTATTTTCCAGTACACATGGAACATTTTCCAGAATAGACCATGCGCAGGGCCACACAACATACCTCAACAGAATCAACAAGATAGACATTGTACCAGATATCTTTTCAGACCATGATGCACTGAAGATAGAAGTTAATCATGGACAGATGCAGAAAACCAAATCAAACACCTGGAAATTAAATGGCTTGATGTTGAAAAATGCGTAGGTCAGGAAGGAAATCAAGGAAGAAATCAAAAGGTACCTGGAAACAAATGAGAATGAAGACACGAGCTACCAGAACCTGTGGGACACAGCTAAAGCTGTATTAAGGGGAAAATTTATAGCTCTGCAAGCAAATCTCAGTAAGGAAGAAAGGGCCCACATAAATAACTTGACCTTGAAGCTCAAGACCTTAGAAAAGGACCAACAAAAGGAGTCCAAACCAGGCAGAAGGAAAGAGATAATAAAATTTAGAGCAGAAATTAACAACATGGAAACCCAAAAGACAATCCGAAAGATCAATGAAACCAAGAGCTGGTTCTTCGATAAAATAAACAAGATTGATAAACCACTAGCAAGACTCACAAAGAAATAGAGAGAGAGAACCCTACAGTTCTCAGGACACTGTAGAAGTGGGGCTGAACAAGGACAGTAGATACAAGGGCCAGGGGGATTGCCCCATAGCTAAAAGACTGCTCCGTGACTAGAGGGGAGAAGGCAGATGGAATAGAGAAGGGATCACTAAGAAAATGATGGCTGGAGGAACCAGTTGGGATGGGAGATGCATGCCGAAAGTAGATAATGGACCAAAAATGATGACCTTTCAGTGTCTGTGTTACTTGTCATGATGCCCAAAAGTAGAGAGAGAGTATGGTAATATTGTCTGCCATGGAGGCAGGAGGAGGGTGGGAAAGGGGGGATATACCCGGGATATTGGTGGTGGGGAATGTGCACTGGTGGAGGAATGGGTGTTTGATCATTGGGAAATATGAAAGCTTGTAACTATCTCACGGTGATTCAATAAAATTTAAAAAAAAAGAAATAAAGGAGTGGGGCTGAAGCCATAGTACAGTGGGTAAGGTACTTGTCTTGCAGCAGCCAACCCAAGTTCAATCCCTGGCACCACATATGGTTTCCCACGCTGATCAGAAGTGACTTTTGAGTACAAAACAAGGAGCAAAATCTGAGCACCACTAATTGTGACCCTCCCAAATTAAAACAAAAAAAAAATCATTGCTAGTAGTGAACCCTAAGTGCTATTGGATGTGCCCCTCCTCCAAAAAAAAAATCAATGTGGAAAGAGCCTGAACAGATACTTCCTCAGAGAAGAAATATAGACTGGCACTAGGCATATGAAAAAACTGTTTAACATCACTGATTATCAAGGAAAAGCAAATAAAAATGTTGATGTTGCCTCACATATATAAAACTGTTCTTACCAAATGTTTAAGAAATAGTGAGAGTGAAAAAAGATTTTTTGAGTAATGTAAGAAGGGAAAAACATCAGCAAGATAACAAAAGAGGACATCTTTGGCCTTTGGCACCATACAGTCAATAATTTGGCATACACCCATAGGTAATGGGCTTTTATGGGAGCTTCAGGACTTGTGTACAAGGTTATGACAGTCAGTGGAACCCAGGACCAAGAAAAAATACTTTGAGAGACTGACTCAAGTTATCACACCTGGATCCATAACGAAGATGCAACCCTATGTAAACACAAAAAGGGGGAGCACAGGGCAGCGATGCTCTATCTCACCCCCACCACTTGCATTCAATAGTCTCACGCCTGCTTTCCTCACCCCCTTGAGGTCGATTGTAATGAGGTGGCAAAGAAAGGAATGAGAGGCAGGCTGATTGGTCTCGATTGCCTTTTACTCCAATCTCCTCTCTATACACTCCTGTCTCTCCCTCTGTTTCTCCCCCAACCTCTTACAGCCTCTTTAAATCCCCCAGCATGAAGGGTTGGGGCTTACACATAGGTGTGATCACAATCAATAGGGGTAAAGTTCTTTCCCTCAAGGGATGTTGCTTCTATGACAGATTCTCCTTCAGCAGGATAAACCACCCAAGGGCGGAATCCCATCAGTGTGTTTCTCCTCTCTTTGTCCAACTAACATATAAGCATTCATAATATTAATCATTTTGTATTGACATAGTAAGAGATACATTAAGCTTATAGAATTGCTCTCCTAGAGTCATCTCAATCTCAGATTACAGTGCTCAGGTTACATTAGTCTTTCCTATCCTTAGCAGGGTCCTAGTCTCATCATTACTTTTGGATCATGACAGTATTTGTCCATGATCAAACTCTTAACTTATAGGTAAGAATCGTGGCACTCAAAGCTATCAGTTAAATTTCCAGCTCCAAAATGCATCCAGTTAATTTTGTTGATCTTTATCTCTACTATTATTATCTATCTAGTTATAAATATCAATGTCTATCAATACTGAAATATCTCTCTAAGCAGATCTTGTTTGCATATTCACTCCAACACATTCAATTTTTTTATAATAGTTATAGTGATCTTTTTTACAAACTTAAGTCAGTGGCCAGCACAATGAATATGTACAACTTAACCAGCTTCCATCCCTGTCACTTTCCATCACGCAGCTATGTGGTAGCAATGTCTTTATAGTTTTTATTATCTGAAATTATCCTATTCTATTTGTTCACTTTCAAGCTTTCCACCTCTTTAACAAATATATTAGATCATTGAAGTTAAAAATTACATTTTTAATTAGTCATTGTTATATATTTATCAGAGTAAAACCTAGCCAAAAGGTAGATGCTTGATAAGAAAAATTATCTAAATAAATTAATTAGTATCTATTACGCCCTCAGCCCAGATGAGATCTGGAGCAGCCTATGACCCACCCTGTGACACGCCCTTAGACATGCCCTCTGACCCACCCTGTGACCCACCCTGTGACACGCCCTGTTACAGTCCTTATGACCCACCCTATGGCACGCCCTCTGACCCACCTGGTGACACGCCCTTAGGCACGCACTCTGACCTGCCTTTTGAACCACTCAGACACCCCCCACCTGCCCACTGACCCGCCCTTTGACCCACCCTCAGAACCCCCCTCTGTCCCCTCTGTCTGACGTGTCTAAGGGCGGACACCCTATGACACGCCCTGTGACCCGCCCTCTGACTCACCCTATGACACACCCTTAGACGCCCTTTCACCCGTCCTTTGAGCCACTCAGACACGCCCTTAGACACGCCCCTTTGACCCACCTGTTACACGCCCTATGCCCCACCCTGTGACAGTCCTGTGACACGCCCTTAGTCACGCCCTCTGACCCACCCGTGACACGCCCTATGGTTATCCCTGTGACATGCCCTGTGACACGCCCTTATACACCCCCACCTGCCTGCTGATCCGCCCCTCTGCTCCTTAAAGACTATGATCCGGGAGGTCTACTAACCCATTTTGGCACCCAGAGACTTATAGAAATGCATCTAGGCTGTAAACTGAGCTAAAACAACAGAGGTCCTATAAGCTTCATTCTCAACAATGGAAAACAAACTATCAAATGATGCCTTTTCAGCAGATTTGATTGTTGGGGGAAAATTCCAAATAATAATAGTCAATTCTCTGTTGAAATATTGAATGTGTCAAAAGTATAGAGAGAATAAAGTGACGATTTGGCCACTTGGGTGTGGGGGGGAGGGGTGGGAGGGGGGTATATTGGAGTTTTTGGTGGGGGAACAGCTGCACTGGTGAAGGGATGGGGGTTTGATCATTATATGACTGAGACTTAAACCTGAAAGTTTTGTAACTTTTGTCATGGTGATTCAATAAAATAAAATTAAAAAAAAAAGAATCGTGGCACTTTGGCCTGGCCCATATCGATGCCAGTGTAGCTCAGAGCTTTCCCTGGGTCCCTTCAGTCCCTCGTCGGGACCCTGCCTTTGGGGTGCTAGGAACTAAGGGCAACTGAGGCTTAAGTTGAGAAAGCAGATGCCCAGGAGTGAATAATATTCAAAGCCAATTAAATCCCATGTTACAAAAGCATATTAACAACTGTCTTTCTTTGTCCATACAAAAAGGACATTGCTTTAAAGTAGACTATTCAAAAGACACAAGGAGAGGAGAAAGGCAATATTAACTTACAATACAAGTTCAGTGTCCTAGAAAGATTTGACAGACTGTTCCTTCAAATGCAGAGACACCAGTGCAAGAAAGAAGAACTACAAAGAATTCAAAAAACATGACACCACAAAAGAAAGCCAGCGAAGCTCCAGCAATTATTCCTAAAGCAAAAGAGTAAACATGGAAAAGAGTAAGAGAAAGGTACAGAACAAAAAGACAAGTATGGGCATGGGTTACAGGTTCCAGCCATGACAACTTTCACTGAAGGCCAGAGTTATCAAAGTCATTCAGTTCCTGACAGCATAAAACTGTCAGGAAGAAATTACAAAGAATCAAAAGAAATACACGCAAAAGAACACATAGTAGGCAATGTCTTTAAATTGAAAGATAATTTGCATGAAAGATCTTTTTATTCTGGAGCCCTGGAAGTTTATCTTTCCACTTTTACTAGTCTTCCCCCAAATTTCCAATACCAATATTATAAACAAATCAAATTGTCTAACATTGTTCAAATACAGAGTTTCCACTCAAATATTTAAATTATTCTTTATTTTGCTTTCTGTGCCTGAAATTTCCTCCTCTTTTAAGGCCATCTACCCAAATATGACTGTTGAGTTTAATTAAAGTCTATTGATTACACTGAGTTTTTCCCTCTGGTGAAACTCATTTCCTTTGACTACACTCAGGTATGTATAGCAAGATGACCAAAAACTAAATAAAACATTGTATTCTAACAGGACATTCTGGAGCAAAACTAATGTCCCAGAAATGACTACTGTGATCTCAATAAAAAATGGCTCCATGTTATTGTAAATTGGTCCCTCTCAAAAGGAAAATAAAATTTCTTTGGTAGAGGATTGAAAAAGCATAGGTATCCTGAACTCTGACAATACTGAAAGTCTAAGAAATTTTCCATGCCTCAATATTCACATCTAGCTTGTGGCTTTTAGCACCCACTGAGCCATTTACCCCAAACTACCAATTTATCACTTCCCTTTTCAGATGGGGTGTCCTAGTGCCACTTCCTAAGAAAACTCTGTAGAAATGCCACATTAATCACTTCACATTTTCAAGGTTGAGAGCTTAGCCTGCATTTGAGATTCAGACCTCAAAAAAATGATTTCTAGATTTTTCACAGTAGTATGAGAAATTGTTCTTTCTTAAGGCCAGAAAAAGATGAAAGCATAATTAGTTTGCTGAAACTGCCCAGTATCAGTGATTTACTCATACTGATTTCAGCACTCAGATCATGCTGCTCCTTTGGTATTTTCTGACTGACAGGGCAGGAATGCCACAACTCTGAACATTCTATATCAAAAACTAATTTAGGAAATGAAACTGGGTTTTGAAGGACCTAAAGGGGTAAAATCTAAACTGACTATGGGTCAGTTTCTGTTTAATACTAATGAGGGGCATAATGCCATGTCTACCATCAGCTCACTTGATTTTATGAGAATAGTCTCTCATTGAAGCAAGGTCAATTTGTGCCAGTATTGTTGAAATATAGAGAACACAAAGACTAAGCACTTTCTTATCACTTTCAACTTCTAAACTGACACATTTTATTTATTTACTTATTTATCTATTTCGTGGGCTGGAGCAATAGCACAATGGGCAGGGCATTTACCTTACAGGTGGCAGACCCAGGTTCGATTTCTCTGCCCCTCTCAGAGAGCCCGGCAAGCTACTGAGAGTATCTCGCCCGCACGGCAGAGCCTGGCAAGCTACCCGTGGCATATTCAATGCCAAAAACAGTAACAAGTCTCACAATGGAGACGTTACTGGTGCCCAATCGAGCAAATCGATGAGCAACAGGATGACAGTGATACAGTGATCTATTTTGCACTGCTGGGAATCAAAACCAGGACTTCACACATGCAAGACAAGTACTTCATCACTGAAGTTACATACCCAGCCCTTTTGTTTTATTTTCATACCAAAAATTTTAAGTGGGATGTTTTCATTCTAAGTTAGCACTTTTATCACTGTTTTGAAGTTCAAAATGTGCCTGAAAGCTATTTTTCAAATATAATCTTGTAGAATACACTTCTGCTTGTAGTCTCTGAAAACAGGATGTTCAGCTGCATTTTTGACTAATAAAATAATCAGAGTCAATATGTACTTATTCAGTAGTGGAATTGTGTTCAGTGATTTTAAATTCATTAATTCTCAGTTTTTGTGCAATTACTACATAAGAGTGCTAGAGAAAAAAATATTGTCCGATCCGCAGAGTTTACTAGTGTCAGAACTGTTTTTGTCTTTTTTAAAAGAAAAATTAGAGCTCATTCTTACTATTTTTGCCTGGAAATTGCTGTTTTTGTTAGGAAATTACTGGAGAAAGTAATCATTAGTTCTGCGTTTGAATGCCTAAGCTCACCCACAAAGGACTTAATGATCATTCTGAAACAGATTCTAAGACTTCTAAGTGGAAGAGTGGGGAGGGAAGGGGTGGGGGTGGGAGTTGAAAGACTTCTGAAACAGTGTTTAATGATCCAGAGACTCAGAACTGAATCCCAGAACCAAGCACCTCGCTTCAGAGATGCCTCTGGATCTTGAGCCAGACCTATTTCACCAGGTGCCTCAGATGGGAGCAGGTGGTCATCCCTCCACCTGCCTTCAGCACCACTAGGTGTGCCCCCCCCAGAAAAAAACAAATATTTGTTTTGAGCCTCAAAACATTTAAAGAATAATTAAATAATTAAGAAAATAAAATATAAAATGTTAGTATGTATACTTGAAATAAGAAGAATAGCTACTATGGAGAGAACTCTGTTTTACATTATTACTATTTAAATTGGTTAATATGATTTAAATAGTTAGAAAGAAATCAATACAAAATTTCAGTATTTATTATGATATAAAAACCAAACCAGCTATGCAATAAAATTGAAGGATTTTCTATAAAAGCAAAGAATTCTCACTTCGAAGATACTTATAAAGCATGAAATATGTAAAGGGGAGTAATAATGGTGCCTATGATAAATAACTTGGGTTTATTTGCTTTCACTTTAAAATAAGATACAATTTTAGAATTCTAGATTAAAACTTCATGGTAATCTCAAAACAAAAAATATTTAGATAAAATTTAAAAAGTCTTTGGTGACCAAACCATAAGATGATGGAGTGACTTTAGCTTATTTTAAATAGCACAGAGATCTAGAGTTAAGTGACAAGTTGATTTGCTAAGATTGCTCTCATTTTCAAAGGGTTGGTTTGATTGCATTTTAGCTTTCCAGGAGTGCTAACGAGCCCTCATTGAACCTGTGCTGATTCTTAAAGACCTAGTATCTACCCTGCCCACTATCATCACTGAATTGGACATCAAAGCCTCCACAATTAGACACAAAAAAATTTTAAATGATCCAGAAAAAAGAAATAAGTAAAACTATCACTATTTTCAGATGGCAAGGTAATATTCAAGAAAATCCTAATGACTCTACCAAAATCAGTAGCATATAAGTGTAGTAAAGCAGCAGGTTATAAAATCAATATGCAAAAATACGCTGCCTTTCAACATGCAAATAGCAAAAAATTAAAACAAAAAATATCAAGAAAACAATCTCATTTACAATTGCATGAATTAGGTACTAGAAAGAAACTAACCAAAGTTGCTTATTTGACATGTACAATGAAAATTTTAAATTGTTGTTAAGAGAAGTAAAACACAAGAAAATGTAAACATATTCTGTGCTCAAAGACTAGAACAATCCACATGTTAAAATGACCATCCCACCTATAGCATCATACAGATTCAATGTGACAGGATTCCAATAGTATTCTTCCATGAAATAAGACAAAAATTACTAAACTTTGTACAGAACCACAAAAGACCCCAAGTAACCAAAACCATCATGAGAAAAAAAATGTACATGAAAGAAAAAAGAAAAAAGTAGATGAAAGAATTCATATTCCCCACTAGTTAATGTCTCTGTCCCCCAGCTGGGTGTGGTCCCTATATAAGACAAGAAAAAAATCAACTAAAGTTCTCAAAATTCAGATTTAAAATAATAACAGTCGTACTTTAAGTTTCATCTTAAATATTTTATGATTTGTAGTACTAGTTAACATGTTCTAAGATCTACTACTTTGCAGGTATCAAAGTTTAATTTGATTACTACACTCCCTCAGAATGGAAAAAAGAAAAAACAGAGCACTGAAAATACAAAATGTTGATAAAGATGCGGAGTTCTTGTATTCATATCTAGCGCAAATACAAATTAACACCACCAATCTGGAACATGATTCAAAAGTTTATTTGAAAATAAGCATATGATTATAATTACTACACTCTAGGAAAAACAAAACTATGAAGACAGTAAAACTACTGTAGTTACCTCAGGTTGGAAAGAAGGGAAGAATATGAAAAACAGAATTTTTAGGGAATCAAAATGACTCTGTGCATATTAACACAGAAACAAATGCATATTATACCTAATTCTTTTGCAAAGATTAAAAAAAAAAGAAGAGGGTCCAGAACAATAGTATAGCTGATAAGAACTTGATTTGCATGTGACTGAACAGGTTTGATCCCTAGCACCATTTATAGTACCCTGAGCACTGCCAGAAGTAATCACTCAGTGCTGAGCACGGGTAGGTATGGCCTGACAACCAAACTCCACAAAAGTACAAAACCCATATGATAAGAGAGAATTCTAACATAAACAATGAACTTTGAGTGATTATGATAAGATGATACAGGCTCACTGCCTGTAACAAATATACTATTATGGTACATGTTACCAGGAATGGGAGATTATACATATGAGATGAGGAAATGGGAATTATCTGTATCTTCTGTTCAATTTTGTTATGAAATTAAATCTGCTCTAATAAAAATTTATAATTTTCTTCTAATGATAAAAAATAATTAAATTTAAATATAATTTTAAGTCTATTTTAAACTTCTACTTATATTGTCATTGTCATTCTCATCCCGTTGCTCATTGATTTGTTTGAGCGGGCACCAGTAACGTCTCTCATCGTGAGACTTATTGTTACTGTTTTTTTGCATATCCTATATGCCACGAGTAGCTTGCCAGGCTCTGCCGTGCGAGTGAGATACTCTCGGTAGCTTGCTGGGCTCTCCAGGAGGGGCGGAGGAATCAAACACAGGTCAGCCGAGTGCGGGTAAACGCCCTGTCGCTGTACTATCACTCCAGCCCAACTTCTACTTATATAATAGATTTTAAAGCTGTATTTCTGGGATTAGACAGAGAGTACACAGGCAGTGCACTTGCCTTAAATGCAGCTGACCTGAGTTCAGTGTCCCTATAATCACCAGGAATGGTTCAAGAGTGCATAGCCAAGTGTAATCTCTGAGCATTATCAGATGCAAGCAACATTCCTTTTAAATACTTATTTGTATTATTGGACAACATACTATATTAAGACACATAATGCAGTTAAACAAAATTATGTTATTTCATCCCCAAATTAAGTTTTTAAAATAATAACCATGTCTCTAATCCTCAAAGTTTAGTATTTACCCATGGCTTACACATTACTGTTCAAGAAAGTTAATGTGGGAGAACTGAAATTCAATACTCTTTATGTAAAAAGAGCAAGTTGAACAAGACCACGTTTGTCATTGATGAAGTGTTTCTCTGGTAACATGGTAATGTTTTCATTGGTTTATGGACTCTATTCTTTCAGGATAACAACAAATTCATATATATACACATATATATTTTAAATAGATTGTCTTTATTCCCAGCTAGGTTGACATATATATATGCATATATATATATGTTTATATATATGGCTTTCCACTTTAAAACAGTCCCCTAGTGCTTATGGATGAACTCATGTTAAGGAATATAAAAATTATTTTCAGAAAAATATAGATGCAATATTATAAAATTTATTTTCAATTTTTCCTTATACTTTATAAATATACAATCTTTCCAGACCATCTTGGTGTATTTTCTTTCCAAATGCAGTGAGGTACGAAGTAACATATTTATTCCATTTTAGAGATGGCACAAAAGTTACTGTGAATTTCATATAACAAGTTAAATTCTGGAAAAACTGGTTTGTCTCGGATGAATTATCTAAGAATCAAAATAACAGTACACTCTAAAGAGGACTACAACCCATAATTCATAAAAAAATAAAATAAAAAACTGTGAGCCTTTGGAAATATACTATTTTACTTGAGTGTACAGCTGGCAATAAATTATTTTTAATTTTTTCTAAGATATTCTAAGAAACTGTGGTTTATTTGGTTACTTTATAAAGTAAATTAAATATAAAATTGTAAATAAACACGTTAAAAATACATGCAAACTCAAAATTAGAAGATTCCCTTTTTGCATTAAAAAGGAGAATAGTGATGATTCAAGGAAATTTAACATCTGAAATAGCTATTACATAATTGGGCTTATGATGTTTTATTGACTGAGTCATTGGAATGCATCACTATAAGAGAAAATATTTATAATCTCTTACTGCCATCTTATGTAATATCTTGTCATTGCACTATACAAAAGGAGAAATATACACTATGGAAAAGTAATATCACTTTTTTGAAAGTTATATATCAATCCATATTTCTCACATCAATATTAAATGTCAATATCAATTATTCTATTTCCATTAATTTATAAAAGTATATTTTTAATTTGATCATTAAACAAATTACTTATTGCTCCTTATTAATTTCTTAAATTTTCTATTCTGACCATATCTTACATATAATTTATTATAATGTACAATGCTAGTTATTACATTATACCTTATTTAGATGCATTAGAATACAAAAACTAAAATTTTAAATGTACAGCTATACAGCAAAACCACAGTATAGTACTATTACTTAAATCAAAAGATGTCTTTCTTATAGAAATGCATCTTGAAACCAGCCAAGTCATAGTCATCAATTTTATATAGCAGAATAACAATGTGTAACCTGTAAATATATTAGAATTTTAATATAAAAATCAAAATACAAGTAGATAAATTTGCATTGATTTTTCTAACAATTTCCATTTAATACATCACTAATCAATTACTATTTTTTTTTTTTTTTTTTTTTTTTTGCTTTTTGGGTCACACCTGGCGATGCACAAGGGTCACTCCTGGCTCTGCACTCAGGAATTACCCCTGGCGGTGCTCAGGGGACCATATGGGATGCTGGGAATCGAACCCGGGTCGGCCGCGTGCAAGGCAAACGCCCTACCCGCTGTGCTATCACTCCAGCCCCCTCAATTACTATTTTTAAAAACAAATAACTCAATATAATAGCTAGTAATAGACTCCTCACTCCTATTTTCTAACACCAACATTGAACAATTATTAAAACACATCATTTATAGATATGCTTCTCCATAAATAATCCTAAAATGCCAACAACAACTTATAAAATTTGTCTCAACAAGCAGAAATATGAACCACCTCCAGAACCAAGTAAGATTCACAGGGTATGATAAATAAATTTCAAAAGATCAAGAAATTTTAAAAAAAGAGAGAGAGATGAAGAAATTTCAGAGATTCTTCTTGGCCCCACTCAAGTCTGAATTGTTCAGGGCACACTGCAGGGGGGATGGGGGCAGGTGAGCCCAGCACCTACCCAAACAGAGCCCCAGCAACCCAAAGCCTCCACACTCCATATTTGTCACCATACTCCCAGTCAGACTCCACTGCTCAGGATGAGCCTCATCCAGAAACTGAGGTCATGGAAGAAATGCAAACAATTATTAGAATACTACTGATTCATCTTTTTTCATTCAGAAGTCATGTCTAGTCCTAAAGGAAAATTAAAAGCCACAGGAACTTTTCAAAATCTGCCCAGTAGGAGAAATAGCAATATCAAGTACAAGATTAAATAGATTTACTTCATGTTACAAAGAATATTCATGAATGTTTAAGCTTATTTTCTTTCAAGGTTGGATCAGAGGCAAAAAAGCATGTCTTAAAGTAAAGCCATACAGGGGCTGGAGTGATAGCACAGTGGGTAGGGCATTTTTTCTTACTCGAGGCCGACCCGGGTTCAATTCCCAGCTTCCATATGGTCCCCTGAGCACCGCCAGGAGTAATTCCTGAGCTCAGAGGCAGAAGTAAGCCCTGTGCATCACCGGGTGTGACTCCAAAAGTGAAAGAAAGAAAGAAAGAAAGAAAGAAAGAAAGAAAGAAAGAAAGAAAGAAAGAAAGAAAGAAAGAAAGAAAGAAAGAAAGAAAGAAAGAAAGAAAGAAAGAAAGAAAGAAAGAAAGAAAGAAAGAAGAAAGAAAGAAAGAAGAAGAGGAGGAAGGGAGGAAGGGAGAGAGAGAGAGAGAGAGAAAGAGAGAAAGAGAGAAAGAAAGAAAGAAAGAAAGAAAGAAAGAAAGAAAGAAAGAAAGAAAGAAAGAAAGAAAGAAAGAAAGAAAGAAAGAGAGAGAGAGAGAGAGAGAGAGGGAGGGAGGGAGGGAGGGAGGGAGGGAGGGAGGGAGGGAGGAAGGGAGGAAGGGAGGAAGGAAGGAAGGAAGGAAGGAAGGAAGGAAGGAAGGAAGGAAGGAAGGAAGGAAGGAAGGAAGGAAGGAAGGAAGACAGGAAGGAAGGAAGACAGACAGGATGGAAGGAAGACAGACAGGAGGGAAGGAAGGAAGGAAGGAAGGAAGGAAGGAAGGAAGGAAGGAAGGAAGGAAGGAAGGAAGGAAGGAAGGAAGGAAGGAAGGAAGGAAGAAGGAAAGAAGGAAAGAAAGAAAGAAAGAAAGAAAGAAAGAAAGAAAGAAAAGAAAAGAAAGAAAGAAAGAAAGAAAGAAAGAAAGAAAGAAAGAAAGAAAGAAAGAAAGAAGAAGAAAGAAGAAAGGAGGAAGGGAGGAAGGGAGGAAGGGAGGAAGGGAGAGAGAGAGAGAGAGAGAAAGAGAGAAAGAAAGAGAGAAAGAGAGAAAGAGAGAAAGAGAGAAAGAGAGAAAGAAGAGAAAGAAAGAAAGAAAGAAAGAAAGAAAGAAAGAAAGAAAGAAAGAAAGAAAGAAAGAAAGAAAGAAAGAAAGAAAGAAAGAAAGAAAGAAAGAAAGAAAGAAAGAAAGAAAGCCATACATTTAATCTCGAGAGCCATCAACATGTGCTGAACAGGGTCCCTGGAACTCTGTCATCTGGAATCTACAATACAACAAGAGTATGTGATTTCTGGCATACAGACAAGTTCGTGCAAGCACTGGTCCTGAAATGTGTGGTACCTAAGCAACACTACGACCAGGAATACAATCCCCTAGAGAACACTACAAGAAGAATGCACAGATTCAAAACTTAAAAGAGTGCAACCGCCGATAAGCATGTTGCAAACACAACAAAACTATGTAACCCCCAGCAAGCACTGCCGTCAAGTGTGCAAACACCATAACCATAATCAACATCATGTGCAACTCCCTGGCATCACAATAAAGAGAAGGAAGTGGGGAATTATTAAGCAAATAAATCTATCTCTTGAAATATTGGAGGTGCTTTCAAAGGAAATTAAGTTACAGTTTATTCAGAAAAAAAAATCAAACTCTGAAAAGGGATGATACACAAAAGGGAAAAAAAATGACTCTCAAGATAAAAAATCTAAAATATGTTATCATATAAGTAATTATGTTTCAACTTAGACATCTGCTAAGAAAGACACTTGATGGGAATATGATTTTCACTTTCTTCTTTATACTACCTTAGTTAATGTGTAAACATTTTACTTTATTTTAAGGCAATGTGACACACAAAAATAGAAATGCTAACTGGAATTGTATAGACCATCTCAGTTTCCTAAAAAGAGAAAACTAGAAATGTGGAAATCTCTCAAGGTCTTCTCTTTCATAAGAAAAATGGCTTTCATGGTCAGGTATGAAGCTCAACAAGCAGTAAAGTATATGTATTGAGACCCATGTTCAATCCCTGGTGCTCATTTTAAAAACCCTTCCATACATTTAAAAAGTAGATTCTATATCAATCATTATACATAATATAAATTATTTTTGATGCAAAATCTAGAAAATCAATCAATATAGTAGATAAATAGATAAGAATAAAAGTTCAATTAATATATTAAGTTTAATCAATATATTAAATTAAGAATAACAGTTCTTCAATATTTAAGTGATAAATATTAAAATATTAACTCTTTAACAAAACACTAATTCCAATATTTATGCACACCTCTGCTCATTTACAGTGTTATTTATAGTAACCAACTACTTGAGTTGCTAGAAACAACTCAAGTGACCCAAAACGAATGAGTAGATAAAGACGTGGCATATATACTACAAACACACACACACACACACACACACACACACACGGGAATACTATTCATTTAGAACAAAGATGGCATTTTGCATTTTGCTACAGCATGGCTGGAGCAATAGTGCATCGGTTAGGGTGTTCTCCTTGCACGCGGCCGATTCAGGTTCAATTCCTTTGCCCCTCTTGGAGAGCCGGGCAAGCTACCAAGAGTATCTCGCCTGCACGGCAGAGTCTGGCAAACTACTCATGGGGTATTCCATATGCCAAAAACAGTAACAAGTCTCACAATGGAGAAGTTACTGGTGCCCGCTCAAATCGATAAGCAATTGGATGACAGTGATACAGTGATACAGCTACAACATGGATAAAACAAGAGGGAGTTGTCTTAAGCAAAATATGCTAGAAGAAGACAAATAGCAGATGATTTCACTCATACATGGTATATGAAGATACAAAACCAAGAACGATCTCTGAACATAATCAAGTGTGATTCAAACCAAACTCCCTGCCAATTTTTTAAATGTTTAATCACTAGTGGTTATGGATGGTAATATTTAATTGATCACTTCAGGGATAAAGAAATGTAAAATTTTAAAATGTCCCAAATAATCACCTACAAGTTCTTTAATTTTCATTTCTAGAATGAAATAGAGAAACAGGTTTCACAAAGAACATATAGAAATAGATTCTAAAAAATAATCATGCTATGGTTCCTAACAAAGTAAAAGCATAAAATCGATGAAAAAGTAGATAGAAAAGTTGATTCAAGTGGAGACAGTTTCTAGCATATGCAATATCCTAAGTCTGATCACTGGCACTACAAGGCCACCCAACACTGCAGAGTATACAGCTGGTGGCCCATGAGGAACAATGAGTGTGGACCGGGTCCCTGATTACTCTGGAAGTGGCCCTTATAGAAATAAATAATTAAAACTGATGAGCAAAATTATAGGGGGACAAAATAATCATCATTTTGCAAATAGCAATAAGGGCACAAAATATGAAAAACTCCAATTATAGCACTATTTAACATATCTTGCTGAGACAAAGATATATGCAGAAACATATGTGTGACATCAATTTTTAGCTTCATTTCCTAAGATAAAAAGTACCTATACAAATCACTGTTAGATCAGCTTTAATTATCAAGTCAATTTAAACCAAATTAGGCCTAGAGCCACGTAATGCTCCTATGGTTTCCTAAAGCTAACAGGATTATTAACTAAATAATTTGAGTCATTCCTCTACTTCTTTTTCCTTGTGTGCCCTAAGTTTCCTAAATTTGATGCAGACAACAGGCTGAGGGAATTCTATTTTGATGCCTTTCTGCTAAAACTGCAAAAGGTCAGAAATATTAGAATTTAGAGATGAAAATCTAATAGAAAGCTGGCAGAAGCAGAAACCACACCTGGAAAATTGGTGCCTCTCAATGAAGTTGCAAACTTGAATTTCTTAAAGAGTATGTTTTAAGTATAAATCGATTACATGAGAAACTTTACAAATTGAACCCATGAATTTTAGTCTAAGTCACTAGATGACTTTTAATAAAAAGAAAGCATTAAAAGCATACCATACATCACATAATGCAAACAATAGTACCGAAGTTGAAAGAATCAAAAACAGAGAATTGTGTTCCAAGTCACAAACCAACTACAAAAAAGAATTAGAACACAAATAAACTAATTATCTGAACACAAATGAACCTAGAATGCAAAGATGACAATTTACAGTAACCAAGGTGCCAGGAAATCAAGGAACTGAATGATGAAATGTTCAAAGAAACAAAATCAAAAATTCTCACTGTCTGGTTACTTTTTTAAGAGCCAAATAATAAATCAAGAAATAGTATAAGAGACCTGAAAATTGTATGAAAACAAGATTCAGTAATTTTTAAAATGGCTACAGAATGAATATTCTGTTATTTGGATTTGTTATTAGCCTCAAAGTAAAGATACTTGACATCAACTTTATAAAAACTTCTCAAGGTATTCATCCAAATTCAGGTCAGATGGTAACCTGAAGTGCACATCCCACTGTGACAATATTTCAGCCTGAAAAATTTGCAGAACTTTCACATGGGGAAATTTTATAAACTTTTTGAAGAAATTCACAATCAGCAAATTAAGACTAGATAAGAGTGAGAAACTGAAATTAACATTTTTGGTAAAGATATAAAAGATGCTTTTCTAACAAAAGCTATAAATTAAATGGCAAAGCCAAGGTAGTGATAATAGTTCAGAAGCTACCTTCTTTTTTATACTTAAAAAAAATTTACTTTTTGTCAAAATATTAAACATCTGTATGATAAAATACCCACATAAATATTCACACTATTTCCTTTAGTATCCAAATAAAATGTTTAGTTAATTCAATTTCCTCATTTAGACAACTAATTTTTAATTATTTAATAATATTATTCTAGGGCTGGAGTGATAGCACAGCGGGTAGGGTGTTTGCCTTGCACGCGGCCAACCCGGGTTCAAATCCCAGCATCCCATATAGTCCCCTGAGCACCGCCAGGGGTGATTCCTGAGTGCATGAGCCAGGAGTGACCCCTGTGCATTGCCGGGTGTGACCAAAAAAAAAAAGAAAAAAAATCTTCTAAAAATAATTTTTAATTTTTTTCTAAATTATTTTCCCTCTTAACAGTTTTGCAGAGTTCAGTGGTCTACCACTTCTGCTCCTAATTTATGTTCACAGTCTTCATGTTTTTATTATCTTGTCTCTTTTCTAGCATTTCGATTTTTGCACTAGTATAAGTTCAAGGGCAGTTGAAGACCTCTGGAACCCATGCTCAAGGCCACTCTCCACACGTTTGGACAAGCCTCACACATGAAGGAACTGGCAGAGGAACCCAGGTGTGCAGGACCCGAAGTCTGCTCAGATTGGGACTGGGCCTCTTCCACACTTTCCCCATTTTCCAGTAGCTAGGCAGTCACACCCAGAACTGCCCCCATTGCCGTGTAATCCCATCAACAGGCAACATCCAGAGACTATAAAACTAAGTTCCCAACATCTGATAGCCTAGTTCTCCCTCTGAGAGAACCTGGCGAGTTACCGAGAGTTTACTGCCCACACGAGAGAGCCTGGCAAACTCCCCATGGTATATTCATATGCCAAATACAGTAACAATGACGGGTCTCATTCCCCTGACCCTGAAGAGCCTCTAATGCGGCACCTTTGGGAAGGACAAGTAAAGAGAGGCTGCTAAAATCTCAGCACTAAGATGAATGGAGACGTTACTGGGCCCACTCAAGCAAATCACTGATCAACAGGATGACAGTATATACGTACCTTTTGGAGAGCCCAGCAAGCTACCAAGAATATTCCGCCCACACAGGCAAAGCCTGGCAAGCTACCTGTGGCGTATTTTTTATGCCCAAAATAGTAACGATAGGTCTCATTCCTCTGACCCTGAAAAAGCCTACAACTGTTGGAAAAGACGAGTAAGGAGAGGCCTTTAAAATCTCAGGGTTGAGAGGAATAGAGACGTTACAGGTGCCAACTCGAGTAAATTGATGAACAACGGGATGACAGTGATACAGTGTGATAAATTCAAATTATGGCAAATCCATTAGTTTTAGTAGGAGAAAAAATGGGAGAGAAAGGTAGAGCTGTGGTGAGATTCTAGAGCTGCTAGTCTGTATCTGAGTCCCTGAGAAATATCAGACCAGACAAGACTCTGCTATATCTTCTGCAGTGCTGAGATTTAGAGGTAAGTACATACTAAAATGTAAATAGATGAATGGAGTATTAAAAGTAAGATAGTGAATCAGAACAGTGCAATTTTTTCAACTTTTTGACATGGGTCAGTTATCCTCTTCAATGATTATCTTATGATTATACTCTTTATCCTGTTTATCCATAGTACTTTATAGCACTTATACTATATATTTTAATATTTTTGTAGCATATCTTCTATTTTTAAAATTCTGTGAAGGCAAAAATCTTTTTCTGTTTTTTCAGTGCTTATTCCTCAGTGCTTTGGAACTGGTACTCTGTCCATGATACAGAATAAAAGCCCCATAAATATTTGATGATTTCTTGTTACAACTCTAAGAATATAAAATGAGATTTTGAATACTAAAAATGTGGTACTATGGCGACCACCTAGTGGAGAGACTTACACACTTGGTTCATTGCAGCACTATTCATCATAGTCAAATATGGAACCAACCTAAATTTGGAAAAAGCAAAAGATGAAGATCATGAACAAAATCTATGAGGCAAAGTGGAAAACCATCAAACTTTGTAAAACTGCCGCAAACCTGGAAAAATGTCATTGCTTCACATTGCTGAGACCTCCAAGCCTGCTCTGATCGGGACTGGGCCTCTTCCGCCCAGATTTCCCACTTTCCAGTAGCTAGGCTATCACACCCAGGGACTGCCCCCAGCACCATGTAATCCCACCAACGGCCAACACCCATAGACTTAAAACCAAGCTCCCGGAAGCAACATCTTATAGCCTAGTTCTCCCCCTGGGAGAACCTGGCAAGCTACCGAGTTTCCTACCCATATGGGAGAGCCTCTCAAACTCCCCATGGTGTATTCATATGCCAAAACCAGTAACAATGCTGCATCTCATTCCCCTGACCCTGAATGAGCCTCCAATGTGGCATCCTTGAGAATGATGAGTAAAGAGAGGCTTCTAAAATCTCAGGACTAGGACTAATGGAGAAGTTACTGAGACTGCCCGAGAAATTCAACGATCAATGGGATTATGATAATGATGATGATGATGCTTCACATAATAGATAGAAGCAATAGTGCTTTACACAGTTACATATAAAATGCAAAAAAAATTAAAAGTAAAGTTTGTATCAAAAAGAATGTATTTTCTGAATTAGTGATCTACTTTGGTTCTGTCATTTAATTGATCTCTTTTATTAAAAATTAAAACTGTGGAGACTGAAGAGATAGTATAGCAAAGAAGTCAACTTGCCTTCATTGTGGATGACCAGGTTTGATACCTGGCACCACAAATGGTCCCCTAACCTCATTCAGAAGTCATCCCTGAATACAGAGTCAGAAGTAAGCCCTTAGTACCCCTGGGTATGGCCCAAAACAAAACAAAACAAATTGTAACTGTGAAGGATCAGAAAGATGCTTTGATGAAATGAAGTACATGCTTTGCATGTGGATCACCTGGACTTGATTTCCAGCACTATATGGTTGCCTGAAAATACAAAAAAAGACCCTTGAGCACTGACCCTCTCAGCATCACTAGCTGAATCATGATATTCAAAACCAAATATTAATTAAAACTGTTGAAGTGAAGAATGCATTAAATTATCTTACTCTAGCAAAAATTTCATAATTGGTATGTGTATCAAATCATAATTCACATTATACACTTTAAACTTAAATGAAAGTTTATCTCAATGAATGAAGTTTAAATCAATTAAACTACAGAAAAATACAGTTAACCTATTTCAATATTTTAATCATTCCCGTATTTTCTATGAGTAACAGTATTTGAAATTCATTTAGCCTAAATTTTCAGAGAGAAGACTGTTCTGATTTATTCTTCCTAAGTTAGTGTTTGTTTTTGAGAAAACTCAGCCTTCCTCTGTATTTCTTTTCTTTATGTAATAAAAAAAGATGAAGACATTCATAATACATTATGATGATAATGACTTTTCTTTATATCGTCATTGAAATTCATCAATGAATTTTAGAGGCTAGGAAATGTAAACTACATTCAGACATCAAATTGTTGATGGTACTGTTGATAACAGTGCTTATGAAGTTGGCATGTGGGTTAAGAAGAATGACAAGTGAAAACTAATGTTACTTATATCATTCTTAAATTTGTTAGAAATCATAATAGTACTTAAAAAAGAAAGTAAATATGTATGAAACTATATAGCTGGCTGTTGAAAATTATCTCAAGCTACTTTAACAAATTTTAATTTTATCCTGATAAGTATATCTAAATAGCTACTAATGAAGTCAAGGTAAAAATCTATCTTCCAGAAGGCTGCAAAGATAATGCAAGGGGCTAAGGAGCGTTCTTTGGTCCCTGATGCCATATATAGTTCCCTTAACAAAGATCCAGGAGAAAGCTCTGAGCATACGAGTATTGGCCAAAGATCTCCCCACACACAACATACACACACACACACACACACACACACACACAAAACCATATGTTATAAAAGATTAGTTGATTATTGAAATATCCGTGTTTCACACGGAGTAAACCCACAATAAATGTGGGCATTATGAATGAATTGAGTACAAAAGGAACATACAATGCAATTTTCTTAATACATGTATTCCTGCATTGGGAATAAACCTTATATAATATAAACTGCTTAAACTTTGTTTTATACTTTGGGGGAGAACATTTTCTTTTCCCAGTTTTCCATGAGGTGGGAAACCTGTCAATATAAATCAGAGAAGATATTTGAAGTAATGGGAATCTTATAGTTTGAAAACTTATGAAGTGTTAATGGATTTTGCTTCAGGAAGAAAAATAAGTATTTGTCAACTCATAGCATATCAAGAATTTAGAATACTGCATGTAAAGTAGATGTTAAAAATTAAAAAAGTAAAGTAAAAGCAGAACAGAATAAAGTTCTTATGACAATCAACTTCTTATAGTTAGAAATAAAACCAACAAATTAAGATATAAACTGTTAGATACATGCATCAGATGCAAAAAATATAACTCTAGTTCTCAATTTCATTTTTTAAAAAATTAATCTAATGATTTGAGCATTTTCTCTTAGTTTTATATAATGTATTCAAAGACAATATCTAACTACAGAGTATTAAAATAGATGGTAAAATATGCATAGAATAAAAATCATATGAAAAATTCAAGATATGTGTTGAACAATTTGGCCAGGTTCATAGGATTCATCAGGATCAGTGCCAGAAGACAGAATGTGGCATGTCCAAGAGTATCATACAATTACATCTTCCAGTCACATACATCTGTGGTGAGCAGGCCTTCAAGAATATAGCTTGCACAAACACTTACGGTCAAACATTCGCATAAACATGTTGAAAAAGCCATTTTTCAAGAACTGGAGTACTGGGACATTTTTACAAGAGTAGGATGGTTAGTCAACAGGAACAGATAGATCAGCAGCCTTCTGGATATCTATTGTTATCTCCCCTAGTTGCCCCGGGTGCCATTAGTTACTTTTAGTTTTGCCTTAAGGCCATGATGCAAGTAGATTGAAACCTAAGCATACATAAACTGTGGAGTTACAATAAAGTAGCTTTTGCTCACCTCTGTGTGTGTGTGTGTGTGTGTGTGTGTGTGTGTGTCTCCCTTCTCCCTATCACTCTCACACCCTCTCCTCCTGAACCCCGTTATCCGGTTCCACGGATAACTTTAATTAATGGAGTCCCCTCCAACCCGTTCTCTATAATGCTTTTCAGCTTGAGTTTACCATAGCCCAGTTCAAATAGTCTATGACCTAATCTCATATTGACAAGAACTAAAGTTAAGTGAGCATATTAGACCCAAGCAATTATAATCTAAAGTAGAGGTTAGTGGAACACAATGGTGTTAAGTGACCATCTAAGGCTCACATCTTTTTCTTTAAACAAGAGGTATAATGTAATCTGCAAAGTCATAGTTTGAAAATTCCTTTTATTATTAAAAATCAACCCCCAATTCACAAAATCATATTATTTGATGAGACAGGAGTTTTTTCTGACCCATACTATATCATGTTTTAACTGTAGAGTATTTGTGACTCATTTATTTCTATCACCTCTGATTACAAAATTATTCATTTGCCTTGCACACAGCTAAACCAGATTTGATCCCCAGCACCCCACATGGTCCCCTGAACCCACTAGGAGTAAGTCCTGAGTACCACCCAATGTAGTCAAAACAAAACAAACAAAAATGTTATTTGAAAGCATCAAAAGTCACTAGACAATCTGAAGCTTTCTAAACAGTATGTGAGGCAAAATTAATATTATATATATATATATGTTTTCTATGCATGATTTAATCAATTTGAAGTGTTTGAGAGAAAAAACTTTTAAAATTTGTATTTTCCTATATTTTAAAATAATGCATATGGCTTTCCATGCTCATTGCACAAATGACTCCTAAAAAGAGTCATTTTAGGTGCTCTTTATAATTGGAAACATTAAAAATAATGCTTCCAGCAGCGTAAGCGTACACATTTTATCCTAATCAGTTTTTTGACCTCATTAGAATGTGAATTTAGGAAACTATGATGATTAAATTAGTGTAAAAACCATTTGGGAACATCAATATTTAGGTGTCATCTCAGATTACCTTAGTTCTATAATCATTCTTATTGGTATCTTTTTAATTTGCTCTGTCTTTTCAAAAATGTTATAGCCTTATGTTGCACAACAGGTGAAATAATCCAATACTTGCCTTTTTCTTCCTTATTTTGTTCAGTCTAATTCGCATAAGTTCCTTCCACTCTGTGGTTAAAAGCAAATTTTTTTTTTTAATACCTGAAGAGTACTTCATTGTCTAAAGGTACCACATCAATAGAACTTGTGTTGCTTCTATATTTTAATTACTTATAAACAACATGGCAATTTACATTGGGATAAATATAACTTTGTTAATATTCCCACACTCTTCTGAAAGATAACCAACAATAGGAATATTAGGTTATATGGTAGCCTAGCTTCTTAAATAAGCTCCATTTTCCAAAATGAGTGTGCCAATTTACATCCCACCAACAGTACATGAAAGTCTCTTTTTCTTTATACCCTGTGCCACACTTTGTTACTTTGATGGTGGCTATTATCACAGCTGTGAGGTGCTGCCACATTATGGTCCTGGGATGGGCAGAGGGACACACATAATGGTGTTCAGAAGCTACTCTTGGTTCTATGCCCAGGAGTGACCCAGGCATGTGCGTGGGAAACCATATGTGGTGTGAGGGGTTGAATCAGGATTAACCCCATGCAAGGCAAGCACCTTCCCTCCTGTACTACCTCTCTGAACCCGAGTTGGTAGTTTGTTTTAATTTTAGTAATTGGCTTCAAATATTACATAGCTTCAATATCAACTCCCTATATGTGTATAAAGCTCACTGCACCCACCAATAAAGATGCAGTGCCATGACTCCCCTACAAAAAAGAAAAAGAAAGAGACTTCCAATATATCTATAGTTTTCCAGCATCCTGCCTTTTCCTCTAATGAGCACCACAGTTTTCAGAGTCTAGGCATGTTGGGTTCTTGTTGTTTGCAGTTAATTTACTCTATTTATTTATTTATTTATTATTAATGTGGGAGTACTGCTATTTATTCAGTCATTGATTACACTGATTTAATTGAACATGAACTCCACAATCCAAAAAAAATGCGTTGTTTTAAATGTAATTTTATATTATTATTTTTTATTATTATTTAGGGCTGGAGTGGTACCACAGTGGCAGGGCATATGTCTTGCACACAGCTAACCTGGGTTTGATTCCTCCGCCCCTCTCAGAGAACCCTACAAGCTACCAACTCGCCCACACACATAGCAGAGCCTGACAAGCTACTCGTGGCGTATTTGATATGCCAAAAACAGTAACAAGTCTCAAAATGGAAATGTTACTGGTGCCCCCTTGAGCAAATCGATGAGCAACGGGATAACAGTGACGGTGACAGTGATCCCCATGAGATACAGTTATAAAGCTTCCCTGTTTGAGTTTCAGTCACTGGCCCATCCCCTATCCCTTGAGGCCTGGAGTTTGCTGTCACTAGACTCGCGTACCTGCACTTCTCACTGAGTTCTGGGTATTGGCAGCCTCCCGGGTCCTTAGGGGGCAGGTGGACGGACAACACCTTCCCCTGTCTGAGGCACGCCGGTGAAGTTCGCCTGGTTTAAAGTCTGGAGGCATCTCTGCAACAAGCTGCTTGGTTCAGAGATTCTTTTGTGTGTCTCTGGATCATGGCCCTCATTTCCATAATTTCCAGAGATATAAACTATTGGCTTATACCCTGTAGAGTGCACTGCCCCGCCGGCCCTAACTGCAGCTTTTGAACTCTTTCAGAATTTATGAGTTTCTGAAATAAGACCAATAAATGGGCTTGTAGAGCTGAGTCAGAGGTGGTTTATCAGTGTGGCTCCCACATACTGAACTTTTGGCTGTTTAATTTCTTGGTAAACTTGGACCCAAGTTGTTGGCATCTGGCCAAAGGCAAAGCGGCAATTTGGGGGTATCAGAAAGTCTGATGGCACCATCAGGCTGCTGATGCACTCGCCCCACACGTACAAGTTGTCATGCTGGTGGCACCATACCTCTGGTCTAATTATTTATAATCCATATCCATCAAACTATCTGACAAAGGTCTTTCACTTATTTAATTTAGAGAATAAATATAGGTCATTTTGACTCTCTGGGCACAATTTAATCTTTTTAACCACATAGTGGTATTTAATTGCGTGTATATATGCCACAGTCTTTTTATTCAGATACTATCAACAGACATTTAATTTGATTACATGATTTTACTAGTGTGAATTATGCGGCTATAAATAAAGGAGTATCAATAATTGCCTAGTTGCCTGCATTCCATTTGGAAAAAATGCCTAGGAATAGCTATGCAGGATCATATATCTGCATTTTTATTTTCTTAAGGAGTCTCCATGCCAATTTCCATAAATAGTGCATTAATTTACATTTTCAACAGCAGTATTATGAAAGTCTAGGTCTTTTTAGGTCTTCTGCATTATTTTTATTGAATTGATTCTTTTTGTCATGAGTTCTTTATAACTATTTAGATTATCAACTCTTTTCCAAATGTATGAGTAAATATCTTCTACAAACTGCTCAACTGCCTTTTCATTTTTGGGTAGTGGTTTTTACTGTATAGAAGCTTTGCTATTTGGTATATTTCAATGTTTATCTTTGCCTTTGTTTCTCTGGCCCATGAACTCAAGTCTCCTAAAACATCTTTGATGTTGAGTTTCCGGAATGTATCAACTGTGTTTTCTTCTTTGCATGTTATGGTTTTAGGCCTAAAACCCAAGTATTTAGTAATTTTTATGTATGGTGTTAAAGTGACCAGGTTTAAATTTTTGCACGTAGCTATTGAGTTTTCCCAAAACCATTTCTTGCAGACTTTTCTTTTACAATTGGATTGTGCACCTGTTTTTGTTCCAGTACCACATTATTTTATAAAAGAGTTTGAAGTTAAGAATCATGGTACCTGCATTTTTCCTTTTCATTCAAAATTGCTTTGGCTAACCAGGGTCTTTTGTTTCAATACAATTTTGATTCAATTTTGAGGATTTTTTTCCTCTATTTTTTTGAAAAATGCTATTGGTATTTTGATAGGATTGACCATTTTTATAATGCTATTATTCCATTCTATTAGCACAGGATGCCTTTCCATTTCTTTTGTCTTTTACTGTTTTCTCTCATCTCCTTTCTTAATTTTATCATTATCTATTTTATAATTTCTATATGATTTTACATATTTCTTACTTCTAATTTCCTTTTCCTCCACTTCATTATCTGTGCATAGATCATCATCATCATCATCATCCCATTGATCGTCGAATTTCTCAAACGGTCTCAGTAATGTCTCCATTCGTCCTAGCCCTGAGATTTTAGAAACCTCTCTTTATTCTTCCTTTCCAATGGTGCCGCAGTGGAGGCTCTTTCAGGGTCAGGGGAATGAGACTCATCATTGTTACTGGTTTTGGCATATGAATATGCCATGGGGAATTTTCGAGGCTCTCCCATGTGGGCAGGAAACTCGGTAGCTTGCCAAGTTCTCCCATAGGGAGAACTAGGCTATAAAATGTCGCTTCTGGGAGCTTGGTTTTATAGTCTCTGGATTTTGGCTGTTGGTGGGATTACACGGTGCTGAAGGCAGTTCCTGGGTGTGACCTCCTAGCTACTGGAAGATGGGGAATCTGGGCGGAAGAGGCCCAGTCCCAATCTGAGCAGGCTTGGAGGTCTCAGCCTCGGGTCCCACACACCTGAGTTCCTCTGCCGGTTCCTTCATGCATGAGGCTTGTCCGAATGTGTGGAGAGGGGCCTTGAGCATGGCTATGGCTAGGCTCTAGAGGTCTTCGGCCTCGGAGGCTCTGCTCAGAGTGGGGAGGGAAACTGAAGCCCACCCCCTCCAAGGGGTCCCAGGGAAGACAGCCAGGCACGGGGACAAGAGACTCTCTGTGATAGATATGGAAGATATTTATTTTATATTAATTTTTTATCCTGAAACTGTACTTATCTTCTTATTTATTATAATTCTGGGTGGAACACTTAAGGCTTTCTATGTGCAGTGTCATGTCATCCATAAATGTGGACAGTTTACCTTTTTCTTTCCAATATGGTTCCTTTATTTTCTCTTGCCTAATTTCTCTAGCTAGAACTTTCAAAACTGTTTTTAAAGCAATGATAATAATGGATATCATTTTTAATTTGTTCCAGAATTTTGGGACTTTTTCAGATCTTATTCTTTATCTTCATATAATGAAAAAACATATTCATTTTATAACACTGTAGCACTGTCGTGTACCACTGTCGTCCCATTGTTCATCGATTTGCTCGACTGGGTGCCAGTAACGTCTCCATGTGAGACTTGTTACTGTTTTTGGCACATCAAATATGCCATGGGTAACTTGCCAGGTTCTGCCATGCGGGCAGGATATTCTCGGTAGCTTTCCAGGCTCTCCAAGAGTGATGAAGGGATTGAACCTGGGTCAGCCGCGTGCAAGGCAAACGCCATACCCGCTGTGCTATTGCTCCAGTCCATTCATTTCATATTTTAAATAAATACAAATCTATTAATACACTGATTGATTTTCCTATATTGAACCTTCTCTGCAATAAACTCACAGTCATGATTTTTAAATGCACTACTAAATTTGATTTGCATGTATTTTGTATTTTATTAAGGATTTTTTATATCTATATTCATCAGATATATTGGTCTATAGTTTCTTCTTATGAGATGTCTTTATCTGGAATGTTCTGTGTGTCCTGTACTTTTTGTGTATAAGTGGTGAGATCATTTAAGATCTTTCAGTAAACTTTAAGTATCTAATGACATATTGCTAACTATATTCAACATGCTGTACTTACACTAAAGTTTTCTGTAGGGGGACTTGGGCTTTGGAGACACACCTAGTGATGCTACCTAGTGATGCTCAGGAATTACTCTGAGCTCTGAAGTCTGAGGTCACTCCTGTTAAGTCTCAGGGGACCATATGTGGTGCCGAGGATGGAACCCAGGTCTGTAGTGTGCAAGACAAGCACCATATCCATTGTACTCTCTCTCCAGCCCATATAATAAGTTTTAATGCTTTGATCAACATCTAATTTTATCCACTCTCCAGTCCTTGCAACTACCATTTTATTCTGTTTTTATGAGTTCTGTTTATCCATATTCCACATATAAATGATATCATACACCATCTTTCATCTCAGTCTAATTTATTTCACTTAACATATTGCCATGTTGTCCAAATAATAGAATTCCTTCTTGTGAGTGAATAATATTCCACCATGTGTTCATATAAGTATGTACACACATACATATTTTCAGCCACTCACAAATTAACAGATAGTATAGTTGTTTCCATGTATGGCCATAGTGAGTAAACATGGGGTGCGAACGTCTCCTTTATATATCAACTGCCTGGCCCTCAAATATATGACTAGAACTGGAATTAGTGAATTTAATAATAGTTCCATTTGGATATTTTTCTTTAAAAATGTTGTATATTTTAATCTTTTAAGAAAAATTACAGGTTGGAGGTGGGAGGGAAAATGAGGACAGTGGCTGGAGGGTAGAGACACTGGTAAAGGGATTGGTGTTGGAACATCATATGTCTGAAACACAATCATAAATATCTTTGTAACTGTAATTCAGTGACTCATTTTTAAAAACAATTTTAAATAAAATTTAAAGTTAAAAATATTAAAGGCTGCACCAATTTTCACCCTTACCACTTACATTCCCACACTCTTATTCCAACTAAAATAATGACACAAATAAGAACTTTGCAGTTAACAATATACACTTGGATAGCTATTGTTTTAAAATGTCATTAGCAAAATATCTGTCTCCAGTGTCACTTTAAAAAATTGTGCATTTAAATATATTAATTTTTCTTTATATTTAATATGCCAAAAACAGTAACAAGTCTCACAATGGAGACATTACTGGTGCCCGCATGAGCAAATGGATGAACAACCAGGTTAACAGTACTACAGTGCTATATCCTCTGATTTTTAAATGCTACTTTTCCCACAAATGATTCAAATTTGCTTCATATGCTGACTATCCTTTCTATGTTGCAAAAGGAAAACAAGGTGTATTTTCTTCCCTCAAGATCCTGGTTTTTTTAGTCATCAAAGATATGCCTGTTTTTTCTAGCAGTGTGTTAAATTCTCTTGGTGCTTTGAATATCAAAGACACTGTTTCCTTTTTATGGTGTGACATCTTGAATAATCCATTTTCTTTCAAACTTGTAACATATTATTTCCTTCTAGGAGTGACTGCCAGTCATCTTTAAAGTAATCATACTATTCAAACACTGTTTACTATGATAAGTCCAAAGTCTTTGAACTAAACTGCTTTTCCTTTCATATACTGTAACATAACTGGTTTCTATGCTTTCATTGAAAATTTAAACAAGAACTGATGTGTGCTTCAATATGCAGCAATGAACTCTGAAGTCTATGTTTTATACAAAGAAGTTTAATTTCCTTTGAAAACTGGAATCTTTTTTCCTAAACTAAAATATATTTTTGGTGCTATAGTAGACTTTTAGCTTATTGAATTTTATATTCCCATATGGCATTTTAGGAACATACACTCAAAATGCTAGTTTTTAAATAGGATTTATAAACATTTTTATTATAAACTTATGAAGATTGAGCATTGAGCATATAATTTTATGACCACTGATTATCTGCATGGAAAACTCTCACTAAGAGCTTTCTAAATAATAAAGCTACAATAGCGGTTCCAGACTTGTATCTCTAAATGAACAACATCTCGTAAGTTAAATGTTCATCTCCTGAAATTGTGATCTAAATGTTTGCCCTCCATGTTTATTTTTCAAGAACAATCAAAATATTTTGTTCATCTACAAAGCAAATTTAGCAAATGACTTTAAAAGGGTTTTATTTTTTTTCCTGATTTTTAAAAATTTAATGTGTTTACATCAAAAAATTAGGTAGTCATTTTACATTTAAGAAATTAAAAAAGGGGGCCAGAGCGATAGCACAGCGGGTAGGGCGTTTGCCTTGCACGCGGCCGATCCGGGTTCTATCCCCGGCATCCCATATGGTCCTCCAAGCACCGCCAGGAGTAATTCCTGAGTGCAAAGCCAGGAGTAACCCCTGAGCATCGCTGGGTGTGACCCAAAAAGAAAAAAAAAAAAAAAAAAAAGAAATTAAAAAAAATTTAAACAATACCAACAGTGAAAGGACTTTCATTGAGTTTACATTTTTTTTTTTTTGCTATCATTTTGAACTACAATTTATCTCACCCTGCCTTTAGGCAATGTGCAAATGTATTCAGGCACCCAACACAATCAGGAAACTAAACATAGGGAGCACATTATCCGTCAATGTCCCTAAAAGGAAACACATGTACTTTTTATTAAAAAACTTTGTAATATGTAAGCATTATATAATAATGCTAGTAACTACCTTTTTTTAAAAAAAAATATTTATTTATTTTTTTAAGGGTACAGTTACAGATTTATACATTTTTGTGTTCATGTTTTCCCTATACAAAGTTCAAGAACCCATCCCTTCACCAGTGCCCATTCTCTACCACCAGTAAACCCAGCATCCCTCCCACCCTCCCCAGTCCCGTCTCCCCACCCCCCCACACACTGCCACTATGGCAGGGTATTCCCTTTAGTTCTCTCTCTGTGATTAGGTGTTGTGGTTTGCAATAAAGGTGTTGCGTGGCCATTGTGTTCAGTCTCTAGTCTACATTCGGCACACATCACCCTTCCCCCGAATGACCTCCAACCACATTTTGTAACTACCTTTTGTCACAAGAATCATCACCAAAGTTTTTCAGAAATGAGTTCACATAAAAATTAAATATTCAAAAGGTGAAATGTTCCTTTCAGCTTTATCGAGATCTTTCTTTTGAAAAGAAATACTTTAACAGTTTTAAAGCAAAGTTGTTTAAGAGTCTAGACAGCTAAATCTATACTCCTGAGTTCAAACTTGTAAGCCTTTTGTAAATAGTGTTCAAATAAAGTGTCCTCCCCTTCCCATTCTCCCACCCCAAATCTTGTATTGTTTCTTACAAAACTTTGGTTAAGAGTAGAAATATACCCAGGCAGATGAATATGCCATTTAGTAGAAAGAACAGTAAAGCCCAACTAATGGCTTTGGGTTTTACAAATAGAAGGCAATTAAAATGTACTCAAAGTTACATTAAGAAAAATCTTTCAGGGGGTAATATTGAAACAGTCACAAAGGTTAAGAAAATACTGATATCAAAGTACAATGACTACAATATTGAAATAGACAAAAACTACTATAGAAGAGCCTCTTTTAAAATAAAAAATAAAGAACACATGAGTCAGGATTCACTTCCTGTTCCATTCATGAATTTTAGTCTTTATATTCAAAAGGTTGGTTGTGTTGACATCTAGTAGTTTTCTTACGAGCGCTGATGAAGCATGATTCCAACTTCAGAAGATGATTCTTTCTTAGGGAACAGCTCTGGGCTCAGGTCACATCTTGGTCACTGTACAATTTCAAAGTAGTGCAGGATCGCCATGATGTGCTGCAGCATGAAGACATATCCTGTGTACAGGGCCATCCCCATGAAGAAGACCAGCATGGAATTGAACACCCTGTGCTCCCAGGGCTCCAGTATGTAGAGCGCCGTGACCAGCAGGTACTGGTAGTAGAACCAGGACATCTGCTTCCAGGCCCGCGCCAGTGCCATCCCGCCGAGCGTCAGTCTGTGGTTTTATTTTTGATGTGCATTTTAATAGGACTTTTCTATGTCTCCAGTGAAATTTTTCTGTTTCTGAGATATCTGATATGAAAGCCACTCTACAAGTATAGCTACTGAACATTTCAGATTAGACTATGCTTTCACTGAAACAATAAACTGCAATAAAAATGTGCAATCAATATAAAATATATATTTATTTCAAAGAATCAACTTGGAAAAATGCAAAAAATATTGACTACAGTTGGAAATTAAATTTTTTTGCTAAATTAGAATCACTGTATCACTGTATCACTGTCATCCTGTTGTTTGTCAATTTACTTGAGCAAGCACCAGTAATGTCTCTATGAACTCAGCCCTGAGATTTTAGCAGCCTCTCTTTATTCGTCTTTCCCAACGATCGGAGGCTCTTTCAGGGTCAGGAGAATGAGACCTATCGTTACTGTTTTGGCATATCGAATACACCATGGGTAGCTTGCCAAGCTCTGCTGTGTGGGTGGGATACTCTCTCAGTAACTTGCCAGGCTCTCCAAGAGATACATATATATGTGTGTGTGTTACTGTATTTGGGATATTAATAATGCCACATGGAGCTTGCCACACTCTCCTGAGAGGGCAATAGACTCTCTGTAGCTTGTCAGGTTCTTCAAGAGGGAGAACTACGCTATTAGATGTCTGGGAGCTTGGTTTTAGAGTCTCTAGATGTTGGCCGTGGATGGGATTACACGGCATCAGGGGCAGTTTCTGGGTCTGACTGCCTAGTTACTGGAAAATGGGGGATCTGGGTGGAAGAGGCTCAGTCCCCATCCAAGCAGCTTTGGAGATCTCAGCCCCGGATCCCGCAGACCTGTGTTCCTCTGCTGGTTCCTTCATGCATGAGGCTTGTCCAAACATGTGGAAAGTGGCCTTGAGCATGGCTGTGACTGGGTTCCGGAGGTCGTCAACTATTGAAGCTCTGCTCAAGGTGGGGAGGGAAACACAACCCGTCCCCTTTGAGAGTCCCTTGTGAAGACAGCCAGGCGTGGGAGCAAGAGACTGCATTGCTCTCTTCCGGGAGCTTGGTTTTTAGAGTCTCTGGATGTTGACCGTTGATGGGAAGAAATACAATTGTATTGTATTGGTAAGTATTGGAATATGAGTTAAATTAGTATGTCATATGCAACAATGATGCATAATCAAATTAACAGGCCAACAGTGAGATTAAGTATTTCAGATACAGAATTCCAAAGAACTGGAAAGTAATTTAAGTATAAGAATAACAGCAAGAAGTTCAGACCTACCTGCTCCAATTCTGTCATTCTGGTCACTTGGGGGAATCTCTGACATCTGTAATTTGTGATGATTTCATTCTTTTACATGTAAAAGATGATGTTAATAACAACTGTCTCTTATTTAACCACTCAGTTGATATCACTTTACAAAATATTGTTCATGCGCTCTCTAGGGCTGGAGCAATAGCCCAGTGGGTAGGGCATTTGCCTTGTACGAGACCGACCCACATTCGATTTCTCCGCCCCTCTGGGAGAGCCCAGCAAGCTACCGAAAGTATTTGCCCACACAGCAGAGCCTGGCAAGCTACCCGTGGCATATTCCATATATCCAAAACAATAACAACAAGTCTCACAATGGAGTCATTACTGGTGCCTGCTCGAGCAAATTGATGAGCACTATCTAGACTAATCCTACAAAGTTTAATAGTCAACATAGGTTAAATGCTGAACAAACATTCAAATATCATCGGCTTAAAAAGAAAAAAAGTCACTTCTTGCTTACATCTAATGAGGGTAGTAAGGGAGTGTTAATAGGCTCAGTTCAAGATTTTTTTTCCTAAATTTTAGATTTTATCTCTCATAGGTCCCTAAAATTCTCTCTAGTTAGTCAAAATAGGAAAGTGAAGAAAGTATACACATGGGGATAGGGGGAATTTACAGGCCAAGTCAGGACATGGAGCAGTCTGTTTTCAACCTGCATTGCATTTCCAGAATTAAGCCATAGATGTGACAAACTACAAGAGAGGTTGAAAAATAAACTGCCTGAGCCTCCGCGTCTATTGACTGTGATCCTGAGGTCTCCTAACCCATTTTGGCACCAGAGCGGATGCTTGAGCCATGCATTTTGACTGTGAACTGAGCTACAACCTCGTGCAGCCCGGGGAGGGATTTTTTTCCTCTCCACCCCATTTTTCTGAGCGAAAATGGCAGCAGCGGCAGCAGCCACGCGGTGAGAGCCACCCTCTAAGACCCCTCCACCAGGAAGTAGGACTTTCTTTAGTGACGTAGCCTGTAGGTGGTCCTGGGAGGGGGGGCGTTCCTGGCGCGCCTTCCGCCCAGAGATGAACCGAGAGCCGCGGCACGAGAAGCAGAGCCTCCGTGCCTATTGACTGTGATCCAGAGGTCTCCTAACCCATTTTGGCACCAGAGTATTGTGCCAAAATACACCAAATACACCAAAATGATGGCTGTATTCTTGCAGCCATCCATTTTGACTGTGAACTGAGCTAAAATATTAGAAACCCAAAACCGTGCGGCCACCATAGCGGCCGCGCGGACTCAAAGTCTTCACTCTTACCAATGAAGAGAAATTATTAGATGATGCCTATTCAGCAGGCCTGATTGTTGGGGAAAATTTCCAATCAATAATAGTGAGTTCTGTATGGAAATATGAAATGTTCTCAATATATAGAGAGAATAATGGGAATATCATTAGCTACTTAGATGGGGGGTGGGGTGGGAGGGGGGTGTATTGGGGTTCTTGGTGGTGGAACGGGTGCACTGGTGAAGGGAAGGTGGTTTAATCAGTATTTGACTGTGACTTAAACCTGAAAGCTTTGCATTTTTTTTTTTTGTTTTCACGGTGGTTCAATAAAATATTTCTTTAAGAAAAAAAAAAAAAAGAAAAAGAAACTGCCTAACTTGCCCAGTCTCCTCAACAGTCACATATACATTACAGATGAAGAAACCGGCTCAAAAACATTAAAATAAATTTCCCAAGGTCATAGATGTAGAAAATTATATTTAACATCAGTTTCCAAGATTCCAAAGTCCAGGTTCCTTCCAGGTAATGACATAGAATTCATAGGAATTATTACATCTGGGTATACTTATTCAGTGGGATAACTGTTCAGATGGTCAGGAGATGGAAGATGATTTAACTGCCTAGCTGTCCTGTCAAAAAATGGGGGGGGAATACTGAGAAAATTATCTCTGTAAGACCTGAGATGAATTTTCACTGTCACTGTCACTATCATTTCGTTGCTCATTGATTTGCTTGAGCGGGCACCAGTAACGTCTCTATTCTGAGACTTGTTGCTGTTTTTGGCATATTGAATATGCGATGGGTAGCTTGCCAGGCTCTGCTGTGTGGGCGGGATACTCTTGATAGCTTGCCGGGCTCTCTGAGAGGGGTGGAGGAATCAAACCCGGGTCAGCCTCGTGAAAGACAAATGCCCCACCCACCATGCTATTGCTCCAGCCCAATACTTTAATGATGGCATATGAAAATCACCCCAAACTCTAGCATTTCAGGTTAAAAGACAAAAAGTTTAAAATAAAGCAACAATTTGAAATGTGTTATTTTATTAATAAAATTCCATAGTTAATTAAATAACACATTAATCTATAAACTATCATAGCTCAACAGGATTAGTAAGAAAACACCAAAATAAACACAAAGGGAAGCCCTGGGATTGGATTCTGCAGTCTTTTGTCCCCAGTCTTCATTCCCTTGCCAGGCCCTGGCCCCTCACTGTGTCCCTCTAACCTCTAAGCCCAAAACAGAGCAGAAAAAATTGCTTCATATGTATCTGATACTGGAGATGGCAGGGAGGGGCATTTCTATTTCACAAACTCTACACTTAGATGTTAGTTAACTCAAGTAAAAAACTTAGCTGACAATTGGGCAGGGTGGGGGCATTTACTCCAACAACATTATACTGTAAGGGAAATAACCTAAACAGCAGATGTAGTATTGGCAGTTGCCTGGTATTAACAACCTAACAGACTGGGAATTTAAATTAACACCCTGAAGAACAATAGGGAACCTAAGGATATCTACTGAAGTTGAAGATAGGGATAGAAACCTAGGTAAGCCCCCAAGCCCACTTGAGCCTGATTCAAAACATTTGAGACTGGTCCATGAAGATCTAAAATCAACACTCACCTCAAGAACTTGCCAGTGATATTAAGCAGTCACTAAAGGATAAATTTAACCAACTGAAAGATTAACTTTTTCAGAAAGAGAGATTCCATACAAATGGAAATGAAGGAGATAAAGAACACACTAGCAAACAATAGTAGCAGAATCTCACAAGGAAAGAAGCTTTTAGATTAATTTGAAGACAAGATAAAGGCCAGTATTGATAAATAGCTAGAAAGAAAGAGAGAAACAAAAGAAAAGAAGAGAATGTATGAACAAAGACAGGAAGAATAATCTCCAAATTACAGGAATACAAAAAGTTGAGTAAAAGGGAAAATGTAGAAGGGTGAGAGAGATAATAAGTGAGAACTTCCCCACTCTCTGTAGGGAGGCAACTGCAAAGATTCAAGAAGCCAAGAGAGTAGCAAGCAAAATAGACCCAAATAGAATGCCAAGACACGTAGGGGTCAAACTAGCAAAATTAAGAGATAAACTTAAAGCAGCAAGAGAGAAGAAAAAATGTAAATGTAATGTTTTTTATATATTTATAACCTTAAATATATAAAGGCTATATATGTTTATATATAACCCGGTTCAGACAAGGTCAGACCTGAATATGTGAAGAATCTGCCGTCAGTACTTGTCAATACACTGGCTCAGCTCTTCACATGCTACCTGTCTGAATACATGGTTCCGTGCCAATGGAAAACCATCAGGACCATTCTGTTGCACAATAAGGGAGACCTCCACGACATCGGCAACTATCGTCGATCTGCCTATTGTCTGTCATCTACAAGTTATTCACTCCAGTCATCCTGAATTGGATTGGCAGAACACTAGATGAAGGACAACCATGCAAGCAAGCCAGGTTCTGAAAAGGATTCAGCATGATCGACCATATTCACACAGTGACCAAGCTCATTGAGGTTTCTCTATGAGCTTGGTTCAGATGCCACTTTGTCTAACGTTCACTGGTTTAAAGAAGGCCTTTGCCCACTCAATACCTCTATTACAAATTACAATATCCAATAGGAGAGAGAACAAAAGGGAATGCCCTGCCGCAGAGGCAGGATAGGGTGGTGGGGGTTGGGATGGGGTGGTGGGAGAGATACTGGGATCATTGGTGGAGGAGAATGGGCACTGGTGGAGGGATATAAACTAAATGCAAACATGAAAGTTCATAAGTTTGTAACTGTACCCCACGGTGATTCACTAATAAATTTTTTTTAAGAAATAAAATAAAAAATAAAGAAGGCCTTTGATACTGTTGAGACTGAAGTGGTCATCAAAGCCCTAGACTGTTAACAGGGCATTCAAACTCAGTATATCAGGATCCTTTGTGAGCTGTATTACGGATCATCACCAGGATCTCACCATTCTACAAAGATGTGATTGTTGTAAAGAGAGGGGTTTGAGAGAGCAATACCATTTCACCAAAACTCTTCAGTGCCACCCTCAAGAACATCATGCAACAACTGGAATGGGAAGAAATGGGGTGAAGATAGACGGTTGTCAACTATACCACCTCTGCTTTGCTGATGACATCATTCTCATGACACCAAATGTCAACCAAGCAGCACAAATGCTGGCCAACTTTGACCATGAGTGTGGAAAGGTCGGACTGCAGCTGAATCTCACAAAGACAATGTTCATGAGAAACGGACTAGTTCCTTATGTTCCATTTGCCCTCAATGAAACAAATATCTCTAAATGTAGCACTTATGTGTACCTAGGTCAAGAACACAACATGACAAATGAGCTGGCACCTGAAGTGTGCAGGAGATAGAGAGCAGCGTGGAACGCCTTCAAGAGCATTGAAGAAGTTGTTAAAAGGACAAAGAACCTCTAGCTCTGGGCATATCTTTTCGACTCCACCGTTCTTCCTGCACTAACATATGCCTCAGAGACCTGGGCCCTACGAAAACAGGATGAGAACACTATTCAGGTACCCCAAAGAGGAATCAAAAGAGCTATGCTTGGAATCTCACGTTTCACTCAAGTGAGAGAAGGAATCTGGAGTTCTGACCTCCATCGATGGTCAAGAATCAGGGATGCTGTCTTGTTTGCCAAGGCATCGAAAATCAGATTGGATGGACATGTAATGTGATTTAGGGATGACCGCTGTACTAGAGCTGTTACCGACTGGATTCCATGGGATGTCAAAAGAATGTGTGGCCGCCCACCTATGAGATGGTTGGACTTCTTCATCAAGACCCTGAATGAATGGTTTGAGGCTCTTTGTGTTCCAGGATCGAGCAAACACCATTGGGCTACACTAGCACGTGACAGCGACAAATGGAGAAGCTATTGATGCCCGCTTGAGCAAATCAATGAACAACTGGATGACAAGTGATACAAATATATAAAAATCACAATAGATCTATAATAGGTAATGGTAGAGAAGAAAAAAGAATGAAATGATATATTCAAATTAGTGAATAAAGAAACTCTTAACCTAGAGACTACCCAGCAAAGCTTTCATTTAGATGGAAGGGAGAAATAAAAACATTCTCAGATAAATAAGATCTGGCGACATTTGTGATAACCAAACTGACCCTGAATGAACTACTGAAATACCACATATCATTTGTATCACTTGTCATCCTATTGCTCATTAATTTGCTTGAGTGGGCACCAGTAGCTTCTCCATTCATTCCTGCCGTGTGCTAGTGTAGCCCAATGGCATCTGCTCGCTCCAAGAGCACAAAGAGCCTCAAACCGACTGGATCCCACCACTTATATAAATAAACCAAATAGTCAATTGTAGAAGTTGAAACCCGATGCTGTATAATAGCAACACAGACCTTAATATCAATAATATCCCTGAATGTCATTGGACTAAACTCCCATCAAAAGACAGAGTGGCCGGTTTGATGAGGAAACAAAATCAATCCATTTGCAGTTTACAGAAACACATCTAAAAATCACAGGACAGATGCAGATTTCCATCCAAATGGATGGAAAACAGTTATACAATCCAATAGAAAACAAACAAACAAACAAAAGCTGGGACCAAATTGCATTCAATCTAAAGAAAGTAACTAGAGACAGAGATGGGCATTACCTATTGATCAAGGGAACAATAGACCTATAATATTGTATGTCTAAAACCTAAAACTCAACTATTAAAACTTTGTAAATCACAGTGCTTTAATTTTTAAAATGTGTGAAAGAAAAAATGTATAAACGGAAAAAGGGATTATACAACCCCCAATTTAAACAAACCCTGAGACACTGAGATGTGATCAAACAAACTGGAAACTGATGAGGCTGGAGAAGGGACCATAGAACAAAGGTGGAATGTTCTTGAAACTCCATAAAGAGCTTGGTGTAATAACACTGCAACCATAAAATAATCCTTCAGTGTCATTTTATACTAGAATGTACCAATAACATTGGGAGGGCATACCTAGTGATGCTCAGGGATTACTCCTGGCTCTGGGCTCAGGATAAATTAAAATTTTTCATCCCACTATAAAAAAAGACCAAAATATATTTTAATCTGAAGGCAAGACTGTCTTATTTAGTCAGAATCTAAAGTCAACCAAGAATCAGATTTATTTATGCAGTGCTATTGAATAACAATTCTTGTTTGTAGCAGTACCTAGGTCACTCAAAAATTTTTAAGTTTATCCTGAATTATTAAGGTAATATTCTCTTAAGATTAATATTATTCTTTAGAATTATTATTAAATAACTCATTCATGTAGTTTTCTTATGTAAAATCAGCCACATTTGTTTCATCTATTCAGAATCATTACATCCTCTAATATTTGTGAACAAACAGAAATCAAATGTATTCAAGCAAAGGGAAAAACATGAGGTGATTAGATGAAAGTGGATTATTTTCCTCATAGGCAGATGACTAGTGCATTGACTGTAAAATGTAGACAAAGTGGTTACGTGTATGTGAAAATCAGTAAGAATTTAGAAATAAGACAAAAATCAAGGCACATAAAAATTGTAGCTAAGTAAAAAGTGTTACAATTCAGAAAGCTTGAAATTCACAGATTTGAAATTTGAATTTGGTTTGAAATTCTTACTCTAAATTAGACTCAGATGCCCATATATGTGCTCAAAATTCTTTGTGTATACTTGGTTCTGCTGAAACTGTCTGGAAGCAAACAGAAAAACTTCCAGAAAGATAACCATGGTAATAAAAAGAAACAAAGCCAGTGATTTACCTTATTTTTATTTATTTTTTACTTATTGCCTCTGATAATTCTAGAATGTTGCTGCATGTACTTTATAATTATTGATATACACTCAAATAAGATTTCTTCCCCAGACACTTATGTATGTGTCATATTCTATTAATTTGTAAATTATTAGAATTTGGAGTTATATACAATTTAGAGGACTAAAATGGTAAAGCTATCTCTAATCAAGTTCTCTCTAAGAAAAAAGCAATCTTTGCCTAAGTGAGAGTTTTATAACTTAAATTTACAAACAAATTTTTTAATATTCCTTATTCTTTTGAATACAAACACTAAATTCGGTAAGATGATTACAACTATTAACTGTTACTATGACTATAGAAAATCATGTCTATAAAATATTACTACACCTCTAAGTAAATGAAACATCCAACACTGCATGAACTATTAAAATGTCAATTATATTATGGAGTCTAACATATGAAAACCAAGAATAATATGCCATGTAATATTAAATAAAACTGCTGATATGGGGTTGGCCAAAAAGCTGGAGCACATGCTTTATAGCCAGGAGGACCTGCTTCCATCTTTGGCAAAAGACCACTGCCCAGAAGGCAACCCCAAGCACCAAGCTGGAGTTGCTTCCAGCGCTTCTAGGTATGACCTAGCCCCCTATACCTCCCCCCACCAAAAAAAAGAAAGAAGAAAATAAATAGTGCTATGTAAAATGGACAGGGGGTAGGGGCTTTAACTAAAGGAACCAAAGATTTAAACCAAAAGCTTACCTGGAAAATGAAATTTCTCAAGATGTCAAGCATAAACACAGTGTCAGGTAGTTTCCGATTCAGCAGCAAAATATAGAGCGGCCAAGCCTGGTGACAAAATGATATGGTGGGAGGCAATCTTATTTTATTCCCTCAGAGAACAGAAATAAACTTAAGTGTTCTTTCTGGATAAATCTGTAACTTTCAAAATAAAATTATAGTCATTAGACTCTGTGTCAGGTGAGCAGAGGAGATAAGTAAATGAACCAACCACAAAAGGACATGTGGGGGTCGAGTGATAGTACAGCCAGCAGGGCACTTGCCTTGCATGAGGCCCACCTGGGTTCAATCCCCAGCATCCTATATGGTGCCCCAGCCACTGCCAGGAGTAATTCCTGAGTGCAGAGCCAGGAGAAACCCCTGAGCATAGCTAGTGTGGCCAAAAAAAAAAAAAAGAACCTGTGGACACAGCATGTCCTGGGTCCCCTAGACTTTTTTACCTGTATCACTTAAGATAGCAAAGATAAGTATCTGCAACTTGTAAACAGGGAACAAATGTAGAAATAATGAGAAAGAGACAGGAAGAATAGCTATGTTCAGTATCTGTGATATTTGTTAGATAAGGTAGGATATTATCTCCTTTCATATCTGTAAAGCCTGGATTGAATTATTTTTTCTTATTTAAGAAAATCACTTCAGGAGTCAGAGCAATAATAAAGCAGGTAGGATAATTGCCTTACATGTGGCAGACCTGTGTTCAATCCCTGGCATCCCATATGGCCCCTGAGCACTACCAGGAGTAATTTCTGAGTGGAGAGCCAGGAGTAAACCCCAAACACTGCCAGGTGTGGCCCCCAAACAAACCAAAACTTCACTTCAGACAATATTAACAAATCTTTCTTATTATTACGACAAGCCTCAAGCATGAAGGAACCAGCAGAGGAACCAGGTGTGCGGGACCTGGGGCTGAGATCTCCAAACTTGCTCAGATTGGGACTGGTCCTTCTCCAGCCAGAAGCCCCATTCTCCATAGCTTGGCAGCCACACCCACAAACTGCCCCCGGCGCTGTGTAATCCCACCAATGGCCAACATCCAGAGACTATAAGACAAAGCTCCCAAAAGACATGTAATAGCCTTGTTCTCCCTCTTGAAGAACCAGAGAAGCTACCAAGAGTCTATTGCCCTTACAGGAGAGACTTGCAAGCTCCCCATGGTGTATTCATATCTCGAAATACAGTAAAAGATATATGCATACCTCTCGGGGAGCCTGGCAAGCTACCGAGAGTATCCTGCCCGCACAGCAGAGCCTGGCAAGCTACCCATGGCGTATTAAATATGCCAAAAACAGTAACAATTGATCTCATTCCCCTGACCCTGAATGAGCCTCCAATCGTTGGGAAAGACGAGTAAGGAGAGGCTGCTAAAATCTCAGGACTGAGTGTAATAGAAACGTTACTGGTGCCCGCTTGAGTAAATTGACGACAACAGGTGACAGTGATAGTGATATTTTTCTTATTAAGTCACCCTTTTGTCATCCAGATCACAATTAAATCATTCTTTAAAGTTCTCTGAAATTTTTCTAAAGTTATATTCAACAAATTTTAGTTATATTCAACATCCTTAGGGTTTTTTAAAATTTTTTAAATTTTATTGAATCACCGTGAAATAGTTACAAGCTTTCATGATTGGGTTACAATCTCCCAATGATTAAACACTTATCCCTCCACCAGTGCACATTCCCCACCACCAATATCCTGGGTATACCCCCCTTTCCCACCCTCCCCCTGCCTTGATGGCAGAAAATATTCCCCATACTCTCTCTCTACTTTTGGGCATTATGGCTTGCAACACAGACACTGAGAGGTCATCATGTTTGGTCCATTATCTACTTTTGGCACGTATCACCCATCCCAACTGGTTCCTCCAGCCATCATTTTCTTAGTGATCCCTTCTCTATTCCATCTGCCTTCTCCTCTCCACTCATGAAGCAGTCTTCCAGCTATGGGGCAATCCCCCTGGCCTTGTATCTACTGTCCTTGGGTGTCAGCCTCATGTGAAACAACCATAGTTTGTTTGGGGATCACACTCAATGGTGATGGTGTTCACCATTGAAAAGCAGTGGCTTTTCTTTCACTGCTCACTCCACAGGGCTCCGGGGATCATATGGCTGCTGGGGATCTAACCTATGTTGGTTGCATGCAAGGAAAGCCCCTTACCCGCTGTACTATCAATCTGGCCCCACTTTTTCCACCTGTCATTTGACATTATTAATAATCTTTTTCTTTTAGAAAATTTTGTATGCTGTGGTTCAGCAAAATTACATTCATTTTCATTATACCACTTTAGGACATCCTTTATTTCTTCATTTATTTATGTATTTTCAATAGCCAATTAACTAGGTGTTATACCAATGTTGAAAATAATTAAATATCTCTTAGTAATTTTGAACAAAACATCAACTTTAAGTTGCTTTAATCAAATGCAAGTCTCTATTTCATGTTTTTACTTTCCATTTTGTTTTATTTTTTGGCCACACCCAGCGGTGCTCTGGGGTTACTCCTCGGTCTGTATTCAGGAATTACTCCTGGTGGTGCTGGGGGTGGGGGACACCATATGGGAATCCAGGGATTGAACCCAGGTCGGCTTTGTGCAAGCAAGCACTTTACTGGCTGTACTATCGCTCTGTCCCTAGTTTTTATTTTTAACCACTTACACACAACATGAAGCCAATTTTAATGAGTAATTTTTAAAAACTGATCTATGTTATATAGTGAAAATAAAATACAGATATTTAAAATAAAAATGTAGATGAATTAAAAAATTAAGTATAGGAGAACCTTTTTCAGAATAATTTCAAAAGCAGCTGCTTTAAGAAAAGCTTTGAAAATCTTAGCTTTATTTTTTTTAAGATATTCCATATTTTAATTCTTGAGTACAAAATTTGTCATTTTGACCAAAATATATATTATTCTGTATGAGCATAGTGTTTATTATGTGAATATTTCTTTTACTTTTTATTTTTTATTTTTTTATTATTTTTTTAATTTATTTTTAATTAGTGAATCACCGTGAGGGTACAGTTACAGATTTACTCATTTTTGTGCTCATGTTTCCCTCATACAAAGTTCGAGAACCCATCCCTTCACCAGTGCCCATTCTCCACCACCAGTAAACCCAGTATCCCTCCTATACTCCCCAATCCCATCTTCCCCTACCCCACCCCACCACTGTGGCAGGGTATTCCCTTTTGTTCTCTCTCTCTAATTAGGTGTTGTGGTTTGCAATAAAGGTGTTGAGTGACCACTGTGTTCAGTCTCTAGTCTACATTCAGCAAGCATCACCCTTCCCCCGCATGGTCTCCAAACACATTATACTTGGTGATCCCTTCTCTGAGTTGCCCTCTCCCCAGAATGTGAAGCCAGCCTCCAAGCCATGCAGTCAGCCTCCTGGTACTTATTTCTACTATTCGTGGGTATTAGTCTCCTACTCCGTTATTCTATATTCCACAGATGAGTGCAATCTTTCTATGTCTGTCTCTCTCTTTCTGACTCATCACTTAGCATGATACTTTCCATGCCGATCCACTTATATGCAAAATTCATGACCTCCAATTTTCTAACAGCTGCATAGTATTTCATTGTATAGTAGTACCAAAGTTTCTTCAACCAGTCATCTATTCTAGGGCACTTGGGTTTTTTCCAGATTCTGGCTATTGTAAACAGTGCTGTGATGAACATATAAGTGCAGATGCCATTTCGACTATACTTTTTGGCTTTTCTGGGATATATTCCCAGCAGTGGTATTGCTGGGTCAAATGGGAGCTCAACATCTAAGTTTTTGAGAATCGTCCATATTGTTTTCCAAAAGGGATGAACTAGTCGGCATTCCCACCAGCAGTGTAGAAGGGTCCCTTTCTCCCCACATCCTCTCCAACAGTGGTTGCTTTTGTTCTTTTGGATGTGTGCCAGTCTCTGTGGTGTGAGGTGGTATCTCATGGTTGTTTTGATCTGCATCTCCCTGATGATTAGTGATGTAGAACACTTTTTCATGTGCCTTTTGGCCATTTGTATCTCTTCCTTGGGAAAATTTCTGTTCAATTCTTCACCCCATTTTCTGATGGGGTTGGATGTTTACTTCTTGTAGAGTTCAACCAGTGCTTTATATACCATTGATATCAACCCCTTGTCTGATGGGTATTGTGTAAATATCCTTTCCCATTCTGTAGATTGTCTTTGTATTCTGGTCATTGTATCTTTTGCGGTGCAGAAGCTTTTTAGTTTAATGTAGTCCCATTTGTTTATCTCTGTTTTCACTTGGTTGGCCAGTTGCATGTCATCTTTGAAGATACCTTTATCTTCAATATCGTGGAGGGTTTTGCCGACCTTGTCTTCAATGTACCTTATGGTTTGTGGTCTGATATTGAGGTCTTTAGTCCATTTTTATCTGACTTTTGTGCATGGTGTCAGGTCGAGGTCTAAGCCCATTCTTTTGCATGTGGTTGTCCGGTTGTACCAGCACCATTTGTTAAAGAGGCTTTCCTTGCTCCACTTCACATCTCTTTCTACCTTATCAAAGATTAGATGATCATACATTTGGGGTTGTGTGTAGGAATGTTCTATCCTGTTCCATTGGTCTGCAGCTCTGCCTTCGTTCCAGTACCATGCTGTTTTAATTGTTACCGCTTTGTAGTAAAGTTTGAGGTTGGGGAGGGTGATGCCTCCCATCGTCTTTTTCCCAAGAATTATTTTAGCTATCCGTGGACGTTTGTTGTTCCATATGAATTTTAGGATTGCTTGATCCATTTCTTTGAAGAATGTCATGGGTATCCTTATAGGGATCACGTTGAATCTATATAATGCTTTGGGGAGTATTGCCATTTTGACAATACTGATTCTCCCTATCCATGAGCAGGGTATATGTTTCCATTTCCTCATGTCTTCTTTTATTTCATGGAGTAGCGTTTTATAGTTTTCTTTGTAGAGGTCTTTTACTTCCTTGGTTAAGCTGATTCCGAGGTACTTGATTTTGTGGGGTACAATTGTGAATGGGATTCCTTTTTTCATCTCCCTTTCCTCTGCCTCATTGTTTGTATATAGGAAGGCCATGGATTTTTGGGTATTGATTTTGTAGCCTGCAACTTTACTGTATAAGTCCATTGTTTCTAAGAGTTTCTTAGTAGAGGCTTTAGGCTTCTCTAGATATAGTATCATATCATCTGCAAATAGTGAGAGTTTGATTTCTTCCTTCCCTATCTGGATGCCCTTAATCTCTTTTTCTTGTCTAACAGCTATCGCAAGTACTTCCAGTACTATATTGAAGAGAAGTGGTGAGAGTGGGCATCCTTGTCTTGTACCTGATCTTAGAGGAAAGGCCCTTAGTTTTTCCCCGTTGAGGATAATGCTTGCCATAGGCTTGTGGTAGATGGCTTCGACTATCTTGAGAAAAGTTCCTCCAAAACCCATTTTGGTGAGGGTTTTCATCATGAAAGGATGTTGGATCTTGTCAAATGCTTTCTCTGCATCTATTGATATGATCATATGGTTTTTATCTTTACTTTTGTTCATATGATGGATTATGTTGATTGATTTCTGAATGTTAAACCGTCCTTGCATCCCCGGGATGAATCCCACTTGGTCATGATGTATGATCTTCTTGATGAGTTGTTGGATCCTATTTGCTAATATTTTGTTGAGGATCTTCGCATCGGTGTTCATCAGGGATATTGGTCTATAATTTTCTTTCTTAGTGGTGTCTTTGTTTTCTTTTGGTATTAGGGAGATGTGTGCTTCATAGAAACTGTTTGGGAGAGTTCCTGTTTTTTTAATTTCCTGGAAAAGCTTGAGGAAAACTGGCAACAGGTCTTTTTTAAATGTTTGGAAGAATTCGCCAGTGAATCCATGTGGGCATAGGCTTTTGTTTTTGGGGAGATTTTTGATTACAGTTTCAATTTCCTTAATATTAATGGGTCTATTCAGGTATTCCAAGTCTTCTTTGTTCAGTCTTGGGAGATTGCAGGAATCAAGGAATTCATCCATTTCTTTTAGGTTCTCTTGTTTTGTGGCGTATAGACCTTCAAAGTAGTCACTAATGATCTTTTGAATCTCACTGGTTTCTGTTATGATGTCCTCCTTTTCATTTCTGATTCAATTTATTAGGGTTCTCTCTCTCTTTCTTTGTGAGTCTTGCTAGCGGTTTATCAATCTTATTTATTTTCTCAAAGAACCAGCTCTTTGTTTCATTGATCTTTCGGATTGTTTTTTTGGTTTTCATGTCATTAATTTCTGCTCTGGTTTTAATTATTTCTTTCCTTCGGTCTGGTTTGGGCTCTTTTTTCTGGTCCTTTTCTAAGGTCTTGAGCCATGAAGTCAAGTTCTCTATGTGGGCCCTTTCTTCCTTCCTGAGGAATGCTTGGAGAGCTATAAATTTTCCCCTTAACACAGCTTTAGCTGTGTCCCATATGTTTTGGTAGCTTGTGTCCTCATTCTAATTTGTTTCTAAGTATTTTTTGATTTCTTCTTTGATTTCCTTCCTAACCCACTCATTGTTCAGCATTGCGTTTTTAATTTCCATGTGTTTGATTTCGTTCTCCATGTCGGTGTGTGGTTAGCTTCTATCTTCAACGCATTGTGGTCTGAAAAGATGGTTGATACAATTTCTATTTTTCCGATTCTATTGAGGTATGTTCTCAGGCCCAGTACATGGTCTATTTTGGAAAATGTTCCGTGTGCACTGGAAAAGAATGTGTATTCTTTCTTTTGTGGGTGTAAAGCCCTGTATAGTTCTATTAGGCCTCTCTCTTCCATTTCTTCTTTCAGAGTCAGTGTTTCCTTGCTGAGTTTTGTTCTTGTTGATCTATCCTGAGGTGATAAGGGGGTATTGAAGTCTCCGACTACTATTGTGCTGTTAGTGATGTCCTCTTTGAAGTCTGTTAGGAGTTATTTTAAATATTTAGCCGGTTGTTCATTGGGTGTGTATACGTTTAAGAGTGTGATTTCCTCCTGTTGTACATAGCCCTTGATGAATAGAAAATGGCCTTCACTGTCCCTTCTGATCTTTTTTCTTTTTCAACCTGAAATCTATGTTGTCGGATACTAGGATGGCCACTCCAGCTTTTTTAAGGGAGTTGTTTGCTTGCAGGATTGTTTTTCATCCTTTGACTTTGAGTCTGTGGAAAACCTTAGCTTTATTTAAGTCAATTTCAGTATGTTAAGTCAAAATTAAAAAGGTGATGGGAAATATTAATTGGGGAAAATATTTTTGCCATTTATTGCAAATGGTAAATAACTTTAATGTTTAGAGAGCCCTTACCAGAAGCAAATAAGGAAAAGAAATAGTATTTAATAAATCCAGAGGCAAACTGTATTATTTCGGCAAGTTGTCCATAATAAAAAATACAAACAACAGAAATTTTCCTCCCAAGGTCAAGGTATTGGCAGGTTTGCAGTCTCCTAAGAAACCTTGACTTGCAGATGGCCTCTCATTGTGTCCTTTAATGACCTTTCCTCCGGGTGCTTGCCTCCTTGGAATTCCTTCCTTTTTTTATATAGATACAGTTTTTCTCAGGTTAGAGTTGAACCCCTTGGCTTCATCTAACCTTAATTTCCTCCTTAAAGACACTGTATGTATAGTCATGTAACCAATTGGCTCTACATTACTATTTCACACTTACATGACTTCTGTTTTTATTATATACTAATAAAAATGTATGCGCCTAAGACTCCTATTGCTTTTAAACAAACCGACAAAATAAAAACAAAAAATAACTCTCTAGACTTGGTAAAAGCTATGGTGATCACTGGTGAGAAAGAAAGCATGGCATGGGAGGGAAGTAGGAGGATGTTTTTGGTGGTGGAGTGATACTAGAACTTTGGTGGGGAGTGTTGTATTATAACAGGTATGTGTGAAGCTAAACTCTTGAAATTCCATAATATGGCATATCAATTATAAATTAAATTTAAAAACACAGGCTGGAAAGATAACACAGTGGTAAGGAGCATGCTTACCACCCTGGTTCTATTCCAGGACTCCCACATGGTGCCTGGAGTACCACAGAAGTGATCCCCAAAATAAGCACAGCTGGGTGTGGCTCAAAATCCAAATTGATCAAATCAAGACCCAAAAAGTTAAAACCTGTTGCTTTTTGCTTATGATTTTCACTCATTCAATAATTCAAGGATTATATTGTTCCACACTTTTCACTAAATAGAATTTCCACATTTTTCATTAGGAAAGTAGAATTTCCACACAAATCAAGAAATATTATTTTGGGTGTTCTTAACTGTAAAAATTATAGAGGAGGGTGCTGGCACAATAGCACAGCGGGTAGGGCGTTTGCCTTGCAGGAAGCCCACCGGCTTCGAATCCCAGCATCCCATATGGTCCCCTGGCACCATCAGAAGTAATTTGTGAGTGCATGAGCCAACAATATCCCCTGTGCATCGCTGGGTGTGACACAAAGAGAAAAAAAAATTATAGAGGAAATGTTTTTAAAGTTAGTTTGCAAGTTACTGTCACATAATACCAAAATAAATATATTCTATTTTGAATTATCTTAGCGACCAAATAAAGGAGAGGGCCCCATCTTGTTTAATTATCTTGCTAATCACAACATTAAGTAAATTTGTTATATTCCTGTATGTTCCTGTTAAGGCAGGCTGTACGGGAGAGGGAGGGAAACTGGGTACATTGGTGGAGGCAAGGTCACACTGGTGGTGGTATCGGTGTTGGAACACCGTATGTCTGAAACAAATGTATTACGAACAACTTTATAAATCAGGGTGTTTTAAAAAAAATTAAAATTTTTTAAAATCTTGCTAATCAAAAAAAAATATGCCAAAGGATAGAACAATGACAGCTGTTTTTTTGTTTTTGTTTTGTTTTGTTTTGTTTTTAGGGGTTTGGAGTACACCTGGCGATGCTCAGGAGTTACTCTGCTCAGGAATTACTCCTAGGGAGCTCCGGGGACCAAGTGGGGTGCCAGGGGTGTAACCCAGGTCGGTTTCTTTCAAGGCAATCGCCCTACGGGCTGCATTAGTGCTCCAGCCCCACCAGCTGCTTTTCTGGTTCCTCTTAAAATTGAACAATCCTTTCAAGACCAGGGGAGGGGGTGGAAATCCAGTTTTTTCCTTCCCATGAAACCATTTTCCATGAAATCACTATTTAGTGCTGAGTAGTAAGAAGAAAAACTACCTAAAGGAATTCGGAGGAAGAGAAGAGACTGGATCTGGTGCCGTGTTCTAAGTTACGGTTTCAGTCAGGTCCAAGCTTTGACAGGGCTTGAGTCTCTCCTAGCCAGGCTGAAGGGAGGGAAGACGAACCTTTCCTCCCATTGCTGCAAGTGCTCCTTCAGTTTCTCTGCCTACCACCGAGCAATCGTGCTCCGTGCAACGGGCACCTCATCAACACCCGGCATAGATTCGGAACCATGACAATGGTCAATAAGGATCAGAATTGCCCAAGACGAAACTGGAAAAAAACTGTGCATTCGAACCGAAATCCCTCGCGAGCCATGACCCTCTGAGGCTCCTCTCGCCTCCTTCTCATCATCATCATACCTCCTCCTCCTCATTATAAACTGAGGTAGAACGGGCAAGGTCATAAAAGACAAAACCTGGAGGCAAATGCAAACCAGGTCGCGCAGACTGGAAGGTGCTGCAGGCGGAGGCAGCAGGTGCTCGCTACAGTGAGTTCTGTTCTCCTTTGTTGGGTCAACGGGGTGGGCCACCCCCGCTCTGCACTCAGGAATGACTCCTGGTGGTGCCCAAGGAACCAAGTGGGACGCCAGGAATCGAACCCAGATCGGCCGCTTGCGAAGCAAAAGCCCTACGGGCTGTAGCATGACTCCGACCACTAACACGGTTGGTTCTTTTTTTTTTTTTTTTTTTTTCAAACTTGGTGTTAACAGCAACAGTCCCTGACCACACACCAGATCGACACCCGCAGCACCGGGGTATCTCGCCTCACAAAGAGAACCACGCGCCCCCTCGCGCCCAGCCGCGCCCGCGGGCCGCAGAACCCGTCCCGACAGTCTTTGCGCCACGCTCCGGCGCGCATGCGCGGCTTGACCCCTGCGGCCGCCGTCCGCTCCGGTTGCTATGGAAACCCAGCCGCCATCATTATGTCTCAGCCACAGGCCTCTCCATCGCGGGTGTTCGTGGAACTAGTTCCCTGGGCTGACCGGGCACGGGAGAACAGTCTGGTTTCGGGCGCAGACGCGCTGCCCGGCGTCCGCCGCCGCCACCTGCCGTCAGCCCCGGCGCAGACTGCGACCCGCGAGGTGCACGTCAGCGGCACCGCCGAGGTTTCTGCGAGTCCCGACCGGGCGCAGGTGGCGGTGAGGGTGAGCAGCACCAAGGAGGCGGCGGCCGAGGCCAAGAAAAGCGTTTGCCGCCGCTTGGACTACATCACGCAGAGTCTCCAGCAGCAGGGGCTGCAGGTACGAGCTCGGCGGGGAGACGAGCGTCCATCCCGTCGGCAGAAGGGGTGGGGGGGAGGGGGGCGCGTCCCGCACCGGCGGCCGAGGCAGGGCCTGGAGCCGGTGCGGCACCTGTGTCGCAGCTCTATTATGAAGTCTGACACGGTGACTTTATTTTTTTTTTAATGGGAGGGGGGAGTAATCCTCCCCTCCCCCATGTGATCACAAGGGCTGGCCAGGGGGATTCGTATAATTTCTCAAATGCACATTGAATAGGCTTTCGTTCGGCGACATTCGCTGCAGCAGTTTCCCTTCATCTTGCAAGAATGAATGGAAGCGGGACTTGCCCAAGAGCGCGCTGAATGCTACGGGTGTTTGTTTCCCCAGGGGGCCACCACCTGCTTCGGCGCAGCCTCGTAGAGCCTCCCCCCTCCCCGTTCTCGAGGCTGCTTCACGCACCCGGCCTCAACTTTTCCCCGTTCAATTTTGATAATAACAGTGATGATGATGATGATGATGATGATGATGGTGATGGTGATGGTGATGGTGATGGTGATGGTGATGATGATGATGATGATTTAGTCTGGAGAGGTAGAATTATGGTACAGTGAGTTGGGCACTTGCTGTGCGCGCCACTGACTTGGGACTTGGTCCCGGGCACCTCACATGGTCAAGATTGGTCCGCCAGGAGTAGTAACTGAGGGTAGAGCCAGAGGTTAAACCTGAGCCTTTCTGGGTGTGGGCCTAAAACAAGCAAGCAAACAAATAAATAAATAAATAAATCGGGTATATTGTTAGATTATATACGAAGTACCTCTCCTTACTTAAGAAGTCCCAGAACCATCACCAAATCTTACTTTATGTCTATTTCTAAGGAGTTTTTTAAAACACTAATTCTCACAACAGTCCTAGTTGGGCAGTGTTTCAGTATTCCTGTTTGCACATTTGAAGAGATTAAGAAATGTCCTAAATGTGGTTTGAATAATGGCCATATTTCTGAAGCCAAATTTTAGGCTTTCCTCTCACTTCTCATCAGGCCAGGCGCCAGCCAGATGATTAGAATGAAAGTTAGAATGTTAGAGGCTAAAGGGAGAGCCTTTTTCCAGTGCAATACTGAACACAAAAGTGCAGAAATTCTTGCTTTTAGACTAGTCTTAGAAATGACAACCACTCACCAAAGCATTTTAGCTAGAAAAAATATTTGTCTTGCATTTATAAACTGTTATGCTATAGGTTAATTGGAAAACATGATTCTAAGTGACTGACAGCTCTAAGAATTCAAATATTTATTACAATGTGAATTGAATATAATATGTTGAAAATATGCCCTAAAATGATTGGTGCTGGATCCTCTTTGAATAATATGATTAATTCATGGAAATAATATAATTAATTTCTGGAAAAATATATCTGTAATTCCTGATATGTGAAACAGTCATAGTAACTATGTTAAAATTGTGTTTAAGGCAAAACGTAGGAAGGTCAGAAATATTAATGGAGGAAGGCAAGCAGTCTTGCATATAATGTGTTTATACCCAATACTGCAAAAATAGTTTTATATTTTTTAATATGTGTGCCCCCCAAAATCATTGTATTACTTTTCAGAATGAATTACAAATATTTTTTCATATTACTCATTTTGAACTTTGGAAGTTTAGGTTTTATTTAAAAAGACTGCTTCTTTGGTTGTATTTTGTTTGTTTGGGGGCCACATCCATCTGTACTCAGGGCTTACTCCTGGTTTTGCACTCAGGAATCACTCCTGGTGGGTTGGGGGGGGACCATATGGGATATCAGGAATCAAACCCAGATTAACAGTGTGCAGACAAGCACCCTACCTGCTAGAATATCACTCCACTCCACTATACTGTCATTATCACCTATCCTTTTAAAGAATGCCTTATATTCATAATTTCTTTGCCTTTGAGTAATAGATGGAACCTAGTCTTTATCATCATTTTCAGTTATCTCTCTCCCCTAGTTAACTAGTTTACTTATAACATTATTGTTAATGAATACAGGGGGAAAAAATGAATGAAGCACTAAATGAATAAACTCAGCTGAGGTGTATTAAAGATCATCTATAGGTTTATGAGCATGTGTTTTCATGGGGAAAGTATTTTAAAGTTCAAAGCACTATTCATTAGTCATCAGACATTTATTAAACATTTCCCATCACTTTTAATTTTTAAATGGGACTTAATATAAAATGTAGTTAAGGGGTTTATATGCATATAAATACATGAAAAATGCCCATTTTTTGGTTATCAAGGAAATACAAATTAAACTCCAGTGAGATAATAATATTTGTATACTACAGTAGCTAAAACCTAGTATTTCTTCACAGTGGCTAGGGTGTTTGCTTTGCACACAGCCAACCTGGGTTCAATTCCTTCGCCCCTCTCGGAGAGCCAGACAAGCTACCGAGAGTATCTTGCCCGCACAGCAGAGCCTGGCAAGCTACCTGTGGCATATTCGATATGCCAAAAACAGTAACACAAGTCTCACAATGGGGACGTTATTGGTGCCCGCTCAAGCAAATCAATGAGCAATGGGATGACAGTGACAGTGATTTTAATTTTTTATTTTTATTAAATCACCGTGAGACAGAGCATTACAAAATTACTCATGATTCAGTTTCAGTCATACAATGTTCCAACACCCATCCCTTCACCAGTGTAATTTTCTATCACTAGTGTTCCCAGTTTCCCTCCCACCCCTTCAAGCCACGCCCCCCAGTCTGCCTCTATGGCAGGCACCTTTCTTCTCTCTCTCTCTCTCTCTCTCTCTCTCTCTCTCTCTCTCTCTCTCTCTCTCTTTCTCCCTCTATCTCTCTCTCTCTCTCTCATTTTAGGCATTATGGTTTTCGATACAGATGCTCAAAGGTTATCATGTATATCCCTTTGCCTGCTTTCAACACTCAGTTCTTGTCCAGAGTGATCATTTTCAACTAATTTTGTCATAATGGATTCTCCTGTATCTTAACTACCCTCCATTTCTCACATCATTCACCAGTCCTCCTGACCTGTTTTCCCTGGCCTTGGATATTAGTTTCATGCGGGTTTTTTTTTTTTATCCCACAAATAAATGCAGTCATTCTCTGTCTATTTCCTTCTGTCTCATTTCACTCAGCATGATACTCTGTCTATCCATTTATACCAAATTTTTTAAAATCCAATATTTTTTTTCTTTTTTCTTTTTTCTTTTTGGGTCACACCCAGCGATGCTCAGGGGTTACTCCTGGCTTTGCACTCAGGAATTACTCCTGGCGGTGCTTGGGGGACCATATGGGATGCCGGGGATCGAACCCGGGTTGGCCGCGTGCAAGGGAAACGCTCTACCTGCTGTGCTATCGCTCCGGCCCCCAAAAAATCCAATATTTCTGATAATAGAAAATGCAGTTGGGAATCCAGAGCAATAGATCATTGCAGTAAGGTTGAAAAATAGTGTAGTCATTTTGGAAAAGTTGTACAGTTTCTTTTCTATTTTAAGTGAAAAAACAGTATTATAACAGTATGTAAGTTTCATAGTATTATATGAAAGTAATATATAATAAGTATCATTATTAAGAATGTACAGGGTCAGTGTATATGTGCATATATGCCCATAAGACATTAAGTTCACTACTGAAAATTCAGGTCTATCCTTCACCATGGGCCGGAGTGATAGCACAGCGGGTAGGGCTTTGCCTTGCACGCGGCCGACCCGGGTTGGATTCCTCCGCCCCTCTCGGAGAGCCCAGCAAGCTACGGAGAGTATTTCACCTGCACGGCAGAGCCTGGCAAGCTACCTGTGGCGTATTCGATATGCCAGAAACAGTAATAAGTCTCACAATGGAGACATTACTGGTGCCCTCTCAAGCAAATCGATAAGCAGTGGGATGACAGTGACAGTGGTGATAGTGATCCTTCACCATGTAGTTGTTACATTCTTTTCCAACATATCCACTGTTTCCCCTTCCTCCTTTTCTTCTGATAACCACTAATTGCCCTTGTATTCTAAAAGTTTGTTTTTGTTTCATTTGTTTTCTCTATATTCCACATGAGGATAAAATCATATGTTTGTCTTTTGACTTATTTCACTACCCTCAGGGTTCATCATATTATAAATGACATGGCTTCCTTTTTAAAACACTATAATATTTAAGTGTGTATATGTTTATATGTATGTATATATACATATGTATATGTATATTTGTTCTTCTTGGTCCTAAATCCTAATCTCTTATGTGAAATTATGCATTATTGGGGTAAACATTTTACAGTATATTTGTGTATCAAATGTTATAGTCCTTAAACACACACAGTGTTACATGTCAGTTTTATATCGCTAACATTTGGAAAATCAATCAAACAAATTTTTTTTTTTTGTTTTTGGTCTAAATTGGCAGTGCTGGGGGGAAACTTACAGAATGGTGCTCAAGGGGGGACCATATGGCACCTGTGCAAACTTTGATCTCCCACATGCACTACAGAACTTTGCACTGTCTCCCCCCAATCCCAGACAAAACATGTTTAAAATGACCAGTCCCAGGAGGAGATACTTCTTGAAGAAAAGGCTACTTCTAAGATTACACTGTGAAGCTGCAATATGAACCTTTGGCAACTTGCACCATAAAGTAATAAGCAAATGCTAAAAAATTAAGGACAGGTATATATCAAAGGTATACAGTGTCAGTCTGATTGAAACCTCACTAGTCAAAGCTAAAACAATAAAAGTGACAAAATAAGAGTATAGAGTGCATATGGGCTGAACTCAGTAACTTAACTTCTATGAATAAAACACTAAAAGGGGAAAATAATAACGTTACAGTGAAAAAAAGTGACAGACATGACCAAATAATCAAGGCTCATACTCTCTAAGTGATTCTATAGAGAGATCAAGTACCCCTTGATATATAACATTCTTTCCTAAAAGTCTATAACTCTGTATCTAAGCATGAGGGGAAAGTAACCCAAATCAAGGAACATTTTACAAAATGTTCAATAAAAAATTTCAAGGTCATAAAAACAAAAGAAAATGGAGACCTTACCAGAGAAGATTAATGAGAAATGATAAATTAATGCAGATTGGCATTGAATCCTGAAATAGTTAAAGAATAGTAATGGAAAATAATGGGGAAACCTAAATTTACTTTTAAGTTCAAGGTAATATAACAGTTCTTTAAAAAATTTAACAGCATATGTAACATAATTCATTTATTAAAAATTGCATATAGACTTATGCTTATATAATTAGCTTCTAGCTTAAAATGTAGATATATATATTAATAATATTAGGAAATAACATGATTAAATCATTATTGGTAGCCAGAGAATTAGCTCAAAACAGGCTGAGCACATCCTTGCATGCAGGAGGCTCCAGTTTAATCACTATCACTGAATAATCCCTCCTACACTATCAATCCCTGAACACTGTTCTAAGAGTAGCCCTTGTGCCTACTCAGCAAACAAAAAAAAAAAAAAGGAAAAGGAATGGGGATATACTAATCATTATATATAAAGTAGAGATTTTGAAAGATACATCATTATCATCACCCCATTGATCATCGGATTTCTTGAGCGGTCTCAGTAACATCTCCATTCATCCTAGCCCTGAGATTTTAGAAGCCTCTCCTTACTCGTTCTTCCCAAAGATGCCGCATTGGAGACTCTTTCAGGGTCAGGGGAATGAGAACCAGCATTGTTACTGGTTTTGGCATATGAATACGCCACAGGGAGTTTTCTAGGCTCTCCCATGTGGGCAGGAAACTCTCGGTAGCTTGCTGGTTCTCCCACAGGGAGAAATAGGCTATAAGAGAGTCTCTGGCCTTAGTGCCTGGCTGTCTTCCCCCAGCCCCTCGGAGGGGATGGGCTCCAGCTTCCCTCCCCATTCCGAGCAGAGCTCCCGTGGCCGAAGACCTCCGGAGCCTTAGCCACAGCCATGCTCAAGGCCCCTCTCCACACGTTCGGACGAGCCTCACGCGTGAAGGTACCGACAGAGGGACCCAGGTGTGTGGGACCTGGGGCTGAGACCTCCAAGCCTGCTCGGATCAGAACTGGGCCTCTTCTGCCCAGATTTCCCATATTCCAGTAGCTAGGCAGTCACATCCAGGGACTGGCCCCTGGCGGCCTGTAATCCCATCAAGGGCCAACATCCAGAGACTTTTGAAAGATATAAAAGTGATAAAATGAGTATTTTACTAAGTGTAAAGTTTTTTGAGACAAATTTTAACATTTTAATCAGAATTATCTGTTTTGTACTCACGTAGAGAATTTAAAAAGCATTGATAATACTTTTCTGAATACAAACTGACTCAGCTTCATTGTTTCAGAAGATGTATCATAAATATATCAAAAGCATGAAGTATGTAAAAGTTTAGATAATATATCCAAAACTATATCATCTTGTTATATAACAATATAATGTATGTAATTTTGAAATAATATTAATTTTACCATATAATCTGCATTTGCTAGGATATAGTATACATTTGCTGAGTGTGCGTTCTGCCATTAAACACTTTACATACAACTTATTAAATCTTCAGAACAATTTAGTGTGGTATCATGGTCTGGCCTAAGTTTATAAATAGGGAAATTAAGTCTGAAAAAATTGAGTTGCGTGCAACTAAAAGTTGCATGTATTTTTAAAACTCAAATTCTCAGAACATTTAAAGGGCTAAAGAATACCTTCTGTATATACTACCTTAAGTTCATACTTTGTTGAAAAAGCTAATTTAAAAGTTGCTACAAATGGAATGGCAGTTATTATATTTTCAGAAAATATTTTAGGATTCTGAATTTTTTGTTACATTTAGGAACTTTTAAAGTATCAAGAAACCAGTGTTCTTTCTGCATACTTAATAGCACTCTGATTTTAATAAGCTCAGGTTTCTACTTTATGTCTTAGAGTGATTTCATTTAGTAGCTAAACATTTTCTAATCATAGTCTTGAATATTCTCTTTCAGGCAGAAAATGTAACTGTGACTAAAGATTTCAGAAGAGTGGAAAATGCATATCACATGGAAGCAGAAGTAGGTTTCTTATCTTAGCAAATAATCAGAAATAGTATGATTTCATGTAGACTGTTTACATTTATTTTTATATGTGAATTGAAATGTATGGGGAAATGCTTTTATAATGTCTGTAAAAGCTTATTTTTCTCGAAATCCTTTTTGGTGTTATAAATCTCACTGGGCTCTTATGAAAAATTTGGTAAGATTAAGGTAAATGCTTTTAGAAATGTAACAAAAAATACAATAACCATTTCTTAGTTACCACTTGGATAGAAATTTTGTTATATTATCATCTAATCAACAGGAAACACTATAGGAAATGTCAGATAAAAAGAAAATAGTCTTAACAACTTTCAACTTTTTAGTTTCATAAGAAAATTTTATTGTACTAAATTATGGTTTATGCTTTGTTTTGTTAGGTTTATAGGTATATAAACATATAAACATATAGGTTTATATATGTAAAACTAAAGGTTTATAGGTATAGGTTTATATAGGTTTATAGGCAGAGAAACACATATATATATATATATATTAGGTATATCGCTGGAGTGATAGCACAGTGGGTAGGGCGTTTGCCTTGCACACGGCCAACCCAGGTTTGAGTCTTCTGCCCCTCTTGGAGAGCCCAGCAAGCTCCTGAGAGTATCCCACCTACACGGCAGAGCCTGGCAAGCTACCCATGGCGTATTCGATATGCCAAAAACAGTAACAAGTCTTACAATGGAGACGTTACTGGTGCCCACTCAAGCAAATCGATCATCAATGGGATGACAGTGACAGTGATAGGTTTATAGTAAAGTAAAAATTAACCTTTGCACAAATTAGAAAGAATAATTTTTTGGGCCAATGATACTTAGTTCCTGTAATTTCCTATTTAAAGATTTTTATGATTAGCATTTTATAAAATCAGAGTATGTTGTAATTAGTACTAGATTAATGAACTGCTGGTTATGATCCTGAGCATTTTGTGGTCTTTACTTAGTCCATCCTCTTTACCTCAGGAAACAACCAGGTATAAGGTTAGAATAGACTCTTGTTCATCTAATCAAGAATGTAGAGGTGGAAAATCCGTCCAATCAATCCCCAGCCTCCCATAAGGCCCCCCAAGCACTACTGGGAGTGATCTGTGTGCATAGAGATAAGAATAAACCCAGAGCACTACTGGGTGTGGTCCCAAAACAAAAAAATAAACAGATATTCAGTATTCTTGTATTCAAATCTCTTAAGAGAGTACCAAATTAATTTTTGTAGAGAGCTCACTAGTAGCCAGAAGTTATAGCTTATCTCATGAACAATCAGACCAGAACTGTGGGATTATGAGGTACAAAAAATGCAAACCTCTGCATAAAGAACATTGTATGACTTTATACTATAGATATGTATTAGACAATTCCTACTGTTTGTGATGCAACACTATCCTTGTGGATAGTTTGAAATGTTAAAGAATGCTAGATGGTAAACATCATCATCATCATCATCATCATCATCATCATCATCATCATCATCCCATTGATCGTCGTATTTCTCCAGTGGTCTCAGTAACCTCTCCATTCATTCTATCCCTGAGATTAAGCCTCTCTCTACTCAGCCTTCCCAATGATGCCGCATTGAAGGCTCTTTCAGGGTCAGGGGAATGAGACCCAGCTTGTTACTGGTTTTGGCATATGAATACACCATGGGAAGCTTACGAGGCTCTCCCATGTGGGCAGGAAACTCTCAGTAGCTTGCCAGTTTCTTCCAGAGGGAGAAGTAGGTTATAAGATATCGCTTCTGGAAGCTTGCTTTTAAGTCTCTGGATGTTGATGGGATTACACACACCTGGGTTCCTCTGCTGGTACCTTCATGCGTAAGGCCTGTCCAAACGTGTGGAGAGGGGCTTTGAGCATGGCTGTGGCTAAGGCTATGGAGGTCTTCGGCCGCGGGAGCTCTGCTCGGAGTGGGGAGGGAAGCTGGAGCCCATCCCCTCCAAGGGGCCCTGGGGAAGACAGACAGGCGTGCGGGCAAGAGACTCTCTTGGTAAACATAATAACTGAAATTTCATCATATTTAGTTAAAGTATCAAACTGTTCTATTAAGGCCTGAAAGAAAGTCTCTCTCCCCAGATGTTTTATGTTGGAGCCCTAATTCCCAGTGTGATATTTTGAGGCAGATCCTGTAGGAAGTTAGTAGTTTTTTTTCTTTTTTTTTTTAAAAAAAATTTCCAAACATTCTCTAATTATGTTTTACACTAGGGAACTTCTTTAGAGACAACTAGCTATGTATTTGGAATTAAATATATCTTGGAGAGGGGAAAGAAATTTACACTCATTATAAATTCATTGCATATAATATCAGGTACCATTGGTTGTTATGCAGTGGCTTGCTGAAAAGTTTTTTTTTTTTCTGAAGTTTATCTTTTATTGTATATATATATACATATTTTTTAATGAATCATTATGAGGTACAGACTTAACAAACTTTTGTGCTTACATTTCAGTCATACAATGATCTAGTACCCATCCCTTCACCAGTACCCATTCTCCCCCACCAATGATCCCAGTATCCCTCTCACCATCCCCACCCACCCCACCTCTGTGGCAGGGCATTCCCTTTTGCTCTTTCTCTCCTTTTGGGTGTTTTGGTTTGCAATAGAAGTATTGAGTGCTGAAAGTAGACTATAGACCGAATGATGGTTATTAGGTTTTTGATTCAATCACGAGATTAGGACCCTTATGACAAGATGGATACCCTTAGAAAAATTGAACAAGATAACGCTCTCTTGTGTGTCTGTCTGTTCTCTCTTTCTTTCTCTCTCTGTCTCTCTGTCTGTCTCTCTCGTTCTCTTGCTCTTGCAAGAACGTGGCTGTTTAAGACCCTGTTAAGTATGTTCTTTTTGCCATGAAGTGATCAGTGATCATTCTGGAAGCCAGAGTATTGCTATCAGAAAGTTCCTTGTACTTCTAGGTGTGTTTAAAATTTGGTGGTGGTGATGGGGCTGGAGTGATAGCACAGCGGGTAGGGCGTTTGCCTTGCACGAGGCCGACCCAGGTTCAATTCCCAGCATCCCATATGGTCCCCTGAGCACAGCCAGGGGTAATTCCTGAGTACAGAGCCAGGAGTGACCCCTGAGCATCGATGGATGTGACCCAAAAAGAAAAAAAATTTTGTGGTGTTGAGGTGCAGTAAATGTATATAAAAAAATAAATATTAATACATGGTAGAAATGTTACCTAAACTACAATAAAATAAATAAATTGGATTTTTAAGTACTTATTAGTATTATATAATTCCATAATATATTAGCAAAATATTAAATGTGGAAAAGATTGTTAAAGTGTCAAGTAGTATCAAATATAAAGTATCAAGCTATTTATATATTCTATAAAATGACACTTTTTTACATCTATAGAAACTTTGAAATGATGTATTATACATGAAAATAATTTTTGAATGCCATTTTATTTGCAGGTGTGTATTATATTTACTGAATTTGGAAAAATGCAAAATATTTGCAACTTTCTTGTTGAGAAGCTAGATAGCTCTGTTATCATCAGTGAACCCCAGTTCTATCACACTCCAGGTTCTGTTGAGAGTCTTCGGTAAGTTAAACACATTGTTAAATTACCAGTAAATTAAAATCTGTAAAGTGCTACTGCTCATTAACTATTGTAATAATAACCTTTGCATTTAATTCCTAAGACGGCGAGCCTGTCTTGCTGCTGTTGAGAATGCATGGCGCAAAGCTCAAGAAGTCTGTACCCTTGTTGGTCAAACCCTAGGAAAACCTTTGTTAATCAAAGAAGAGGAAGTGAAAGAATGGGAAGGCCAAATAGAAGATCACCCATCATCCAGACTCTCAAGTTCATTAACTGTACAACAAAAAATCAAAAGTGCAACTATACATGCTGCATCAAAAGTATTTATAACTTTTGAAGTAAAGGGAAAGGAGAAGAAAAAAAAGCAACTCTGAAATTCTAAACAAAATGTAATGTTTGTCTTTTTTCTATTTTTATACTTTTTGTAATGTTTTTGTTATAAAGTGTAGTGTATATATATATACACATATGTATGTGTGTATACATATGTACACATATAAGGTGTATATAAAGTGTTCTTTCCCCAAAATTTGTCAACCCTTGAATATCATCCAACAGAATACTTATATTTTACTGGCTATTTTAAAAATCTTACTCTGGGAAATATTCTTTGGAAATAAAACGTGTTATATTTGTCTACATATCTTGTTTACTGACAGTAATTATAATTCATTTAATATGTGTAAAAACAATTTTTATATTTCTACTATAAAAATATTAACACAGTTTTGTAGCATGACTTTTAATATTAATAGAAAGATAATCAGCTATATATAGCTTTTGACAATAAAGGTAATCAGGACCAGAGAAATAGTAATGCGAGTAAGGCTCTTGCCTTGCATATGATGACTGACATGGTATCCTTTGTAGGCCCCTGAGCACAGCCAGAACTGATCCTAGAGCACTAAGCCAAAAGTAATCCTGATGGAAGCCAGAAAAAAATTGAAAAGGTAATGAGGTACACTAGGTACACTTGGAAATGAGACACAAAAACCAGAAGGAAAAAGGAAAAAAAAGAAAAGGTAATAAGGTATACATTGGAAATTATTTTGATGCCAAATGTAAGAAAAAATATCTATGAACTGGATATACATATATGTATGTATGTATAGTATGTATATCCGGACTCTGGCCAGCCTGTTTTCACGCGGGGTGCCCCAAAGGGGGGCAGGTGACAACCCTCCCCATCCCAAGGGAACCAGTTCCCGTAGCCGACCGACCTCCACTACCCAACCACCACCACACTCCAGGCTGCTTTCTGGACCATGCGGCCGCGAAGGGGCCGTACAACACATTATAAGACACTTCCTACCATTTTCCATAATTACCACACCATATTTTAACCCTGAAAAAGCTTCCAGTCGTTGGGAAAGACAAGTAAGGAGAGGCTACTAAAATCTCTTTGCTGGGAAGAATAGAGATGTTACTGGTGCCCGCTCGAGTAAATCGATGAACAATGGGATAACAGTGATACAGTGATCACTGTATGAACTGGATCAATGCTCTGGATCTATGAACCAGACTGTTCAGTAAGACTCCTGTCCCAGTACCATTCAACACAATATGATACAAACTACAAATGTAGCTTTAAATATCCTATTAAACATATAACAAAAGCACTGTCACTGTCACTGTGATCTGTTGCTCATCGATTTGCTCGAGCGGGCACCAGTAATGACTCCATTGTGAGACTTGTTGTTACTGTTTTTGGCATATCGAATACGCCATAGGTAGCTTGCCAGGCTATTACCCAGAATATCTACAGAATGTCATTTCAGCCTATAATCAATATTTCAGAAATGACTATGACTTTACCATTTTTGTACCATTTCAGCACCGCACGTGAGTGTGTGTATATATATATGTGTGTGTATTGCAGGGCATCTCAGTTCAGATTCTGAGTTTTAATCAGTATTTATTTAATCTATATTTACATTTCCTAAAATTTACATTGGCAAAAAGTAGCTTCAATCACACACCCAGATTGTTCCAAGCATGCATAAAGAGACTAGTGACTGAATCGTCAGTTGTGTTTTTTTAAAGAATTTCAAATACATTTCTTCAGTGCACTAGACACATTTCAAGTACTTGAAGGACCATCACCAGCAAAAGACCATCAGGGTTATACTGCTCCTTAAGGTTATTTGTAACAGCTATTGATATTCATATTTATCTATAAGTGACCTTAAGTTTGTATGGCATAGGTTTTCTATTCCCTGTCATACAGCTGGGTTCTCCGTTCATATGTCTTAAAGATACTCACATATTTATGTTTTATAACATATTCCTTATGTGGATTCTTTCATCACACATGTTCTTAAGTGGCACTGAAGCAGTTTTACCCATCTTTTTTGTAGTGTCCTTAGCAGGAGGGAGTTTGGAAGCTATGATGAAAACTTTCAAACCCACACTTAACCCTAGAATGTAAACTACTTGAAAATAGAGCCTTTTTTTCTCTTGTTCACAGCTGTCTTTTCAGGACCAGCAGTGTCAGGGCCAACATAAGGCTTTCCAAGATATGCAGGCCAAATGTAATCAGCTGAATAAACTTGGTGAAGCACTTTTACCCTTTATAAGCCATTCTTTCCTCACCAATAAGCTGAGACTAGAAATAACTCCTTGAAGTATAACTAAAAGGACTATAGTTGATAAATAAAAAACAAGGGACTAAAGCCAAGCACATAGCAGTAACTCAGTAAAGGGCCGCTATTTTATCAGCTGTATTCTTTGATCCTTGTCAGTCCATTAAAACTGGCTTTCTCATGAGATCCCAATTTCAACAACCAAACTTAAAATGTGCCTGTCAAGAAGGCACGTTGGGGCAGGGTTGGGGAAGGTGGGACACACACTGGTGGAAGAAAGTTCTGGTTTGGGTTCCAAACATTGTGTGCCTGAAACTTAACTATAAAAACTTTGTAAATCAGAGGCTGGAGTGATAGTACAGTGGGTAGGGTGTTTGCCTTGAAAGCAGCTGACCCAGGTTCAATTCCCAGCATATGGTCCTCCAAGCACTGCCAAGAGTAATTTCTGAGTCCAGAGCCAGGAGTAACTCCTGAGCATCGCCTGGTGTGACCAAAAAAGCCAAAACAAACAAACAAACAAACAATCTTTGTAAATCACAATGCCTTTAATAAATTTTTATTTGAAAAAAATTAGAAATAGGCTTTCCCACTCTTCATAAGATAAATGTTTAAATAAAGCTATCAAAAATTAGCCTAAACATACTGATTTTTTAAATTTCTAAAAAGTATTCAGGTCTGAAGAGAGAGTGTGGCCCCAAATAGTCTCCCCTCCCCCCATAAAAGTAGGTATTCAGTCATATCCTAGTGTTCATATATCCAGACAGGTAGAAAAATATGACTGGCCAAAGGGAACATAATGAGAAAATCGATCCACACAGTTGGGGTGGGGGAGGGGCGAGGTTTGAAAGGGAGGAATGTTGGGGGTCCTTGGGAAAGGGAGAAAGGTTCACTGGTCAGGATGTGGTGTTGGAACTATGTGCAAGAGAAGTCTTTATTAATAGCATTGTAAACCATAGAATCTCAAAACATTTTTAAAAATAAAAATTCCAAAAAAAAGAAAAACAACTGAAATGTGCATCAAGAAAAATAAATATTCTCAAAAATATTGTTAGATGTATTCTTTTCTTTACTGAAAAATTCTGATTCTAATTGAAAAGATTTGGCAAAGTTTTTTTTTTTTCTTTTTGGGTCACACCCGGAAATGTTCAGAGGTTCCTCCTGGCTCTGCACTCAGGAATTACCGTTGGGGGTGGGGGTAGGGGCAGCATATGGAGTGCCAGGGATCAGTTGGAACCCTGGGTCAGCCTCATGCAAGGCAAACACCCAACCTGCTGTACAGTTGCTTCAGCCCCACAAACAAGTATTTTTTTTAACAACATAAAAATACTTTAAAACAATTTTTTTTAGATAGCAAGCACTTGGAATTTGCAAGAATTTTAAAATATCTTGATTTTATTTTTTCTTTTTGGGTCATACCTGACAATGCACAGGGGTTATTCCTGGCTCTGCACTTAGGAATTATTCCTGGTGGTGCTCAGGGGACCATATGGGATGCTGGGAATCAAACCCAAGTCGACTGAGTACAAGGCAAATGCCCTACTACCTGCTGTGCTATCACTCCAGCCTCTATCTTGATTTTTTTTAAAATATAGTAAATAACCCATCCTACAATTTTTTTGTAAGAAAAGAAGTTATTCAAAAACGGAGGAGTGAGCCATAGACATAATTTAGTGTGTAAGGAATTTACTTTGCACACAGCCAACCTAGGTTCCACCCCCACCACCATATAATGGTTCCCTGAGCCCCATGGGGACTGATCCCTGAGTGCAGAGTCGGGAGTAAGCCTTGAGCACCACAGGTGTGGTCTCCCTCACCCTCCCAAAAGGTGTGTACTTGAACCAGGGAGATGGCTCCAGTGCTAGAGTACAAGTCAAGCATGTTGCAAGACCGTGAGATCAGTTCCTTGTAGCCCAAGTGTAGCTTTCATGATCCCCAAAGTAGTGTTCCCTGATGGCCCCAGCACTGTTGGGCCCATACTATTTTTTGGTGTTTCTCGTACACAAATATTAACAGCAGTACTAGTGAACTAAAACTAAGGTTAGTTTTCACACAAAATAAAATGTCTAGTTGTCAATTAAAAGGTACTAGCCTATTTTTTTTCTTTTTGGGTCACACCCAGCGATGTACAGGGGCTACTCCTGACTCATGTGCTTAGGAATTACTCCTGGTGGTGCTCGGAAAACCACACGGGATGCTGGGGATCGAACCCAGGTCAGCTGCATGCAAGGGAAACGCCCTACCTGCTGTGCTATTGCTCCAGCCCCGGTTAAAATTAGCCTAATTTTAATTTATTTTTTTTTGCTTTAGGGGGCTCACCTAGCAGTTCTCAGGGATTATTCCTGGTTATATGCTCAGGGGTCAACCCTGACAGTGTTCCAGGGATCACATGGTGTGCCAGGATTGGTATCGGTTTTGCCCACAAGGCAAGCACCCTTTCCCCTGTACTCTCTCTCCAATCCCCATGCTAGTAATCTAGTTTTATTGGTGATTATGCCTAGCAGTGCTGGGACCAATTGTCAGATCCACTCCCAGTGATGCTCCCTCCAGGCTGATGCTGGTGCTCTGGTCCGTGCTGTATCAAGCGCAGTGGTGCTAATCTGAAGATCCTCAAACAGATGAATCATCACTAAATTTAAATACCATGTGACACCATCTGTGTATTTCAAAAAAAATATGTTGTTGCCTATCCTCTGCTCCTTAATTTCTACAATTTTGAGGGGGAAAAGGTAAAAACTAGGGAAATACTTTGTTTCAGTATGTCATATACATTTGTTTACATTGACCTTATGGAGTGATAGCACAGCGGCAGGGCATTTGCCTTGCACAAGGCCAACCCCGTTTCGAGCAAATCAATGAGCAACGGGATGACAATACAATGACAGTGACCATATTACATCACCTTATGTATCACTATTTCACTGTCATCGTGTTGGTCATCGATTTGCTCCTGCGGGCACCAGTAACGTCTCCATTGTGAGACTTGTCGTTACTGTTTGGCATATCGAATACGCCACGGGTAATTTGCCAGGCTCTGCAGTTTGGGCAAGATACTCTTGGTAGCTTGCCAGGCTCTCCAAGAGGGGTGCAGGAATCGAACCCGGGTCGGCCGCTTGCAAGGCAAACGCCCTACCCACTGTGCTATCACTCCAGCCCACTACTGCCAAGAATGATCCCTGACACAGGGATCGCCCCTGAGCACTGCTGTGAGTGGCCCTTAATCAAAACGGAACAAAATATAGGACAACATATTGCCTAGATAAAGTTGTTCTTCAAATTCTGGTAGAAACTACTATGAAATGGCATCTAATAAATTCGGTTATAACTTAATAAAGAGATGTTTAAATTGAATTTGTTTCCACTAGCTTTATTTTACTTTCAGAGCCTATTTTAGGATATTATCTTTGGACTTCATAGCAATAATAAATTTATAGCTCAGACAGAAAGTATATTTAATCTTATTGAATTAGTCATATTTATTGTAATTCCACTTTTAACAGAATTAGTGTAACAAATCGAGTAAATTTATTTTAGCTCAAGAAAGCAAATAGCATCAAAAGAAAAAATTTTTAGCTTATGCTAAAGTTATTCTAAAAAGGTCAGCGTGATATATGCTATATTTGAATAGGAGTGAAGTGTAATTAATTCAAAGTCTATTTATTGAATGTCAACAAAATTAAGCAAAAAATATATTTGGAGGTTTTTTTTTTTTCGGGGGAGTGTCACACCTGCCTGTTCTTGGGGCTTAACAGAAGGCTTTATGTTCAATGATCATTCTCAGTGGTGCTCAGGAGACCCAATGGGGGTGCCAGGAATTGAATGGGGCTAGTGCATGCAAGACAAACACCTTAACCCCTATATTATCTCTCGACAGTCTCCGAAATTATTACTAAAATATCAGTGTTTTACTGATTTAATTTATGCAGAGTAGGCATACATTTATCTTCATTATACTTATTCATAAAATGATTAAGATTCAATGGTACCGGGGCTTGAGCAGTAGTACAGCGGGTAGGGTGTTTGCCTTGCACATGACCGACCCGGGTTCGATTCCTAGCATCCCATATGGTCCCCTGAGCACCGCCAGGAGTAATTTCCTGAGTGCAAAGCTAGGAGTCAGCCCTGAGCATCACCGGGTGTGACCCAAAAAGAAAAAAAAAAAAATTCAATGGTACAGATTGAGGTAGTATGCAAACTGACCAATATGATCAAGGTAGTTGAAATCTCTAGACTTATAGCCAGATCCAGATAGATGGCTCAAAGGCCTTGTAGGTCCTAAGATCAATTGGTGATATCACATGGTTTAGTTATGTTTCTATGTTGTCCCAAGAATTCACAAAACTATAAATTTAATGAGATAAAATCCGGATCAGATTGGATATTGAGCATCTGAAATAGAATCAGTTAGTGCTAGTGATTTCTTTTCCCCAGAGTCTAAACACCAGCAAAAAGCTGAAAGTAAGATTTTATGTATGCTAGAATAAATAAATGTCAGGTATATATGGAAGATTGAGTAGTATTATTTCCTGAATAATAGTTTATTATCTAAAAAGGAAAATTATAGATAAAGGAGAGTAGAAAAGAAAGTAGAAAAACAAAAAGGTCACTTATCCATTGCCCTTCAGAATAAAAAATAAATACATTTTAGAAACTACATTGTCACTAGGATGACAATAATTCTCCAACATTTTGGGGTCTCCTTTTGCCCATCACTGCTCAACTTCTTAACACTATATTTAAGAAAATTTCCACTTCTTATAGCTAATCACAACTTTGAGGTGTTCAACTTTTGTTGAAGTATTATACTAAACTGAAAGGGCAGACTTATAATTTATTCATCCATACTCCACTATCTTCCAAGGGCAGAGAGTAATGAGGAGATACTGGGTTTCTCCCTACATAAAAGCGTGATCAATCATCCAGAACATATTGAAAGTTCATGCCATCCACAGCGTGAAACAATATGGAGCACACAAAAGTACTAACGAGATTTTAGCTAAGGAATCAACACAGAATGACTGAGTAAACTGCCAGTAAGAAGTATTAATTTAGTGGTAATATTTTTTCAGAAAAAATAATCCATGTCCAGTAGAGTCAGGAGTTACTGTGTGAAGAACTATATATAAGCAGATGAGAGGCAGGTGAAAGGAGGAATGGGATCCTGGAAGATGGCTGGAAGCCTTAAGCTGCTTGCCTGATAAACACATTGTCCCATGTTCAAAACTACACCCATCCCCGTCACATTCCCAAGCTTGCTGATCACCAACAGCCCCTCCCTTCGAGGGGGACCCAGCTCAGTCCCCACAGGAGATACTAAGAGGATCCTAATGGAAAAACAAAACATGTCAAAGAATGGCCTGTGACAATGAGAGGGCAGAGCAACTACAAGAGAGAAATGGCGGAGAACAAAAAACCAAACAAAATCAAATTTCACCTCACAGATGAAAAGCAAGCCCTTCCTCTCCCCTAAATCCTAAAACAAGTCAACTAATTGCACCTATCCCCACCTTCTTCCTCTCCCAAACCCCCAAAAACGTTCCCAGCAGGGTGTTCCTCGATCCTGGTCCCTGTGAGGAATCCAGGTGCGCAGGTCTCTCACCTGACCACACTCCCCAGGCAGAGAGGTGAGTGAGCACACAGCCACACCCCTGCCTGCAGCCTCATCCCCGCCTTCACCCTCCCCTGCAGCCTCATCTCTGCCTGCAGCCTGACCCCTACCACCTCATCTCTACCTGCAATGTCACCGCTGCAGCCACATCCCTGCAGCCTCATCCTTGTCTGCTGCCCACCCCTACTGCCGTACCCTGCCCACGGTGGAAACTGGAGGAGCAGCACACGGGAGATCTCATCCTAGGAAAGTGTACTGGGCTGGAGGAGGTGGGTGGCGGGACAGAACATCCCGGGGGACATTGACTAGAAGATTCAGGACCCTGAGATTAAACCTATGGAAGCCAAGGCCACTGCCAGAGCTCCCTGCCCTGCACCTCGGGAGCGACCGGGAGGGTAGAGGCAAGACTCACTTTCTCCATCCTCCCAGGTCCAGCAGCCCCACCGTCCCGGGTGTTGGTTGCCTTGGAAACGTGGCCGCGCGCCCCTTGCTGGGCATGCATTCAGCGAAGGCACCCTGGCAGTGGCAGCGGGTGAGAACACTTCTTGCCTTGTGGCGTTCAGTATTTTGTCCAACTGGGCAGTGAAGTTCCTCCCTGGGCCACGGCACCTTCTTCCTGTGCCCATAAGCATCAGGGGCACGGTCCAAGATCGCCCCAGGCCCTAACTCTCTGCCTTTCTCTCTTACTGTTTAGTTAGAGAGACTAAGAGAGACTACTCCCGACACCAGGCCAGCCCCAGTCCCCAAGCCACACCAGGAGAGAGAGGAGCTGGGCCACACTCTTCCTAGCGCGAGCCCTTCCTGGGTCCGGATGCCTGGCAGCGGGAAGGTCCAACTATTTTGCGGGATGAAACTCCACAGGTTCCTTCCTCCGCCCCGCGCTCCAGAAGCAAATTCAACCCTCCAAGATTTCTTGCCGCTTCCCTGGGATGTCAGGCTTACTGATCTCCCTGTGAAATCTCAAGTTTGAATCACAATCTTCAAGGGACAGCCATCCCCACCCTGGCGTTTTTTCTTCCACCAGAGGAAAGAGCACTGTTCTTCCTACCTGATTTCCAGCGTTAACTCATCTAGTCCTCCAGTCACTGAAATAAGCGGGTAATCCTCGGTTGTCTTACACTATTAACCTATTATCCCTAGCATGAGTGTGCCGTGCAAATACCTACTATGTCTAAATCACTGTGCCAGGCCCACAGATGCAATGGAAGGTCTTCCTCACAAACTAGAGTCTTGCACAAATACATTCACTGGAGACCATTTGGTTTGTTTAAATGGGAATGGCTGCACCTGGACATGTGAGATGACCCAAATTTCCTAAACTCTTTCAGCCACTGCTACAGGTACCGGGACATAGAAGGGTTTGAATCTCTACCCCATGCTGAAGGGCAGGCCACTTGGGAATAATGGACTCCTTAAACAAACAACAAACAAACAAACAAAAGCTTTAGAGAGAGAGGCAGAAATATAAATGAGTTGATAGTTATGCACATTAGGGCCATGCTTGAAAACTCTTCCCAGGCTTTTAAAATCACAGTTCACTTTTTTGATACAACTTCCTACAAGTTTATATTTTTCCTACAAAACATTGGTGTTCAGGTTTATTTTCACTTCTGAACACATTCAGAGTATCTGTAGTATCAGAGTATAGAGCAGACCAGGACAAAGGTAGTTTCTGCTAATAAAAAGGAAAAAGAAACAAATTCACTTTGCATCATCTCTGTTGTATAGCCTGAAAAAGGAATTGTTTGAATTACTGTAGTTATCTTGACATCATTTTAGAACATCTGGAATATTCTTCTAGGCAGTTATGCCACGCCATCAAGTTGAAGACTTTAAGTAAAAGAGTAATAGTCAGAATTGTTACCACGCATGCATGCACGCAGACACGCGCTCATGCGCACATGCACATACGCACACACACATACAAACAAACCCATACCCCCCCAGGGAATGGGTTGTAATGGGACAAAAGCAAACATAAGAGATAATGTTCATGAAAAGATTGTTGGTAAGAACAAAGGCTGGAAGCAACCGTCATGTTTACTGGAAACCGTATGCTTAGACATGTTATGTTCACATAATATTTTTGTTTATTTGGGGGTCACCCATAGGTGTGCTTAGGGTTTATTACTCCTGGCTCTGTGCTCAGGGGTCACTCCACGCTGTGCTCGGGGGATCTTATGCAGTGCTAGAAATTAAACCAGAGCTGGCCTCATGCAAGGCCTCACATCACTGTCACTGTCACTGTCATCCCGTTGCTCATCGATTTGTTCGAGTGGGCACCAGTAACGTCTCTCATTGAGAGACTTATTGTTACTGTTTTTGGCATATCCAATACGCATGGGTAGCTTGCCAGGCTCTGCCGTGCGGGCGAGATACTCTTGATAGCTTGCCAAGCTCTCTGAGAGGGGCGGAGGAATCGAACATAGGTCGGCCACGTGAAAGGTGAACGCCTAACCGCTGTGCTATCACTCCAGCCCAAGGCCTCATATACAATACATTTTATAGAACAGTGACAAAACAGTTTACCTTCTGTAAAAGCATCACTGTCACTGTCACTGTCACCCTGTTGCTCATCGATTTGCTTGAGCGGGTGACAGTAACATCGTTGTTACTGTTTTGGGCATATCAAATACGCCACGGGTAGCTTGCCAGGCTCTGCCATACAAGCAAGATACTCTCAGTGGCTTGCCGGGCTCTCCGAGAGGGGCAGAAAAGCATACAAAATAAATATGTATACACATTTTATACATGCATATATACATCACAACATATACTACAAATTATTTTATGGAGAAATAAAGAGTATGCTATTAAAGATATAGAAAAAATATATTAGCAAGAATTTAGGTTCCATGTAATATTCATTTTTCTACATGCATACAATATGTGCCTCTTTACCCAATATTTACATATTTAAAATAACATGGCAGATCTGTAAGCACATAAATATATAGTGCACCTTTAAGTTCATTAATAATTGGCATAAAATGAACTCAGAAAGTAAGACTGATAGAACAAAAGATTGTATCTTTAAAAATAGTTCATATTTCCTATGATGACACCTCTGTTTATATATACTATGTATGATATATATATACATAAAAGCTAGTGACCTCTAACAGAAATAAATAGCTTATACATAGAAAGAAAATGAGCTTTTTTTAATTAATATTTTTATTGAGTCACCATGTGGAAAATTACAAAGCTTTCAGGCTTAAGTCTCAGTTTTATAATGCTCAAACAACCATCCCTTCACCAGTGCACATACTCCACCACCAAAAATCCCCAGTATACCTCCCACCACCGCAGCCTCCCCAACCCCACCCTTGCCTTTGTAACTGATAAATTTCACTTTACTTTGGTTAAATTCAATATTTCAACAAAAATCTCACTATTATTGTTTGGAGTTTCCCCCCTAGACCTGAAGAGATATGAGGTCATGCAGCCATGATATCGACCGCGTGGTTTTGGATTTCTGTATTTTACTAAGTCCAGGGAAATTTCTGGAGAAACTGGATCATTGCAAGCTTGTACCTCTCATTAATGGTCCTCATAAACTGGCGGTCACCACACCCTTCGCCCCCGGCAAGGAAAAGGCTAGAGAGAGAAAAACCTTTTCCCCCTGGGCAGACATGGAGCCACGACTTAGTTCGAAGTCTAGAGACATTTCTGCAAGAAGCTGCCGGTACCATAAGTAGTTTAGCTGGCCTTTGGAATCATGTTCGTGCAGCTGCAGAGAGGCCACACACATGCGGCACCGGGGTCACATCTGTGGAGAGGCCCAGAAAATGAGTTTTTGCTTTCAAAATTGTTCAAGTTTTAATAACCCCTCTTTTTGTTTCTCTGTGCAAATTCATTTTTTGCCTTTGACAGATATGATAAATTAATTTATACTTTCTCTTTTAACATGAAAATAGTGTACTAATAAAAATAAAAATAAATAAAATACAATACACAGCATAATGCTAGATATTAATTGGATCAAGGTGTTGATCATTATTCAGATCTTTCAACTAAAGATCTGAATGTTGTTCAGATAGAAAGATCTGAATTTGAGATCTCTATTTGAGTATTTCATTTTTTTAGCATTTATATTTTCATCAGATCCTCCCAGTTCTTTAACCTTTTTGGTATAATTTATCTCTTATTGAATAAAGGGTGTTAAAAATTATAAAAAATTAAAAAATAAAAACAATAGTTTAGCAGTATGAAGATTCCTCAAAATATTAAAAAACCCTATACACCATCTAATAATTTCACTTCTAATATATTCAAAGAAAATTAAATTAGTATCTCAAAGAGATAGTTATTCTTTCATGTTCATTACAGTGTGAAGTAAAATTCATAATATGTAAATATAAAATGTTTATCTTCATATGTATGTATATTACTGCTGATAACAAATTGATGGCTTTCAGTTATGGGATGAGTAACTTCTGGGTTTCTGATATGCATCTTGGTGACTCATGTTAATAATACTCTATTGTATACTTAAAAGCTCTTACCTGTTCTCACTACAAAAAGTAACTATGTAAGGTAACAGATATAGTAACTACCTTAACTGGAGCAATAATTTCATAATGAATATATCAAAGCATCATATTGTGCACCATATATTCAATTTTTATTTTCCAATTAAAACAAAAACATATGGGAAAAGAAGATAAAAATGTGATGAGAACAAATGAATTAATACAAATTAAAAGGACACAACAGAACTCATTTCCTTTTCTAGAAGACAAAAATACAACCTGTCACTGATAATTGCTTCCTAAGCAACAGCAAAGTAAACAATTATAAATATTTTCAAATAAAAATGTAAATATATTACCTCCAACATCTATGAAGTGTTTTGCAGTCAAGCCGGAACAGGAAGAGCTATCTGAACGTCGGTTTTCACCAGGGCTTTCTCCATTGGCGGCACTGTACTGGTCATAGCGCACCGCGCGCTTGGACCCCTTGGTCCAGGCGGTCGCGTACTCCAAGAGCCGCACAAAGCGGAGCGCAGGGGCTCCTCCACCGTGGGCCACGCCCTCTTCTTGCTGCGGAGCCGGCGTGGGTCACTTCATGGGTCACTTCGGAGCAGAGCATGACCGCAGGGCGCGAGCGGAGCCACCTAAAGCACCGAAACAGAAGCAGAAAAAGTGATAACTTAGTCCCCTAAATAACTGTTTTAGAGAAAATTTATTATTGTAGGAGGCAAAAAAAACCCTTGGGGTTGTTTAAGAAAAAGTATTTTGCCTCCAGAACCCAGCCACAGTCATGTTCAAGGCAAACGCTGTGCTGTCGCTCCAGTCCAACGAAGTGTTCCCATGAGTCCCATGCAGTGTCCGAAAATAAACTTTCACTAAATACATAATTTTAACCATTTCTCTCAGTTTAAAGAAGCTTGTGTTAACGAGGTATTAAATGATTTTATTAACTTAAAAATTTCAACAACGTGTAGATCATTGAAAAATGTAACATCAGAAATCCAAACTCAAGAACATTGAAAATCAAGACTCAAGGAACAAGGTGCCTCTAATAATCTTTCAAATGATAAAAATTATGAAGTTAATTCCGTACTGTAACTTTTAAAGTTGCAAATCAATCTAAATCTTATTTTTAAAGATAGGCTATTACATGGGGTTGGAGATAGTACAGCAGGTAGGGCATTTGCCTTGCACATAGTCCACCTGGGTTTGATCCGACATCCCATATGGTCCCCCCAAACTTCCAGGAGTGATTTCTGAGTGCAGAGCCAGGAGTAAGCCCTGAGTACCACTGGCATGGTCCGCCCCCCAACCCCCCACAAAAAAACCCCAAAAGATAGGCCATTACCGAAGTTTTGGTAGCGGAATTATCATAATATAGTACTTCCATGTTTTCAAAATAAATTGTCTTGCTTTTGCACACCAGGATTACTGGTAGAGTAGGAGAAAACTTGTATGAGAGGAAAAAATACAGTTCTCAGGTGGTTTTAATGTGCAGTTGGAATCTGACATTTGTGTTTTATGTTTGGTGGAGCTATACCACCTAAATTCCCTTTTTTTCAGTCCCTACCTTTCTCATTCAAATTAAAGATACTAATTCAATGCAACAACAATTTCAAAGCTCTTGGTGAAATACGCAATATACAAAATTGCTCACAGATTTCCAATAAACCCTCCATTGTCCATATGTAATGAGGAAACAACTGCCTTATTAAAGCACTGTTACATTTGGTTTAATGAGCTGAATTAGGTTTGGGGGGTTATCAATAAACATTAGTAAGTTATAGCTCTACAATTTAGGAATTATAGGCAGATAATGTTATGTTTAAAATGTGATCTCCTGGCCATTCTGTGGATCCCGTATACTTTGTTGCATCGCTGTCACTGGATCACTGTCATCCCATTGTCATGGATTTACTTGAGCGGGCACCAGTAATGTCTCTATTAAACTCAGCACTGAGATTTTAGGAGCCTCTCCTTAGTCATCTTTCCCAACAATTGGAGGCTCTCACGGTCAAGGGAATGAGCCCTACTGTTACTGTTTTTGGCATATCGAATATGCCACAGGTAGCTTGCCAGGCTCTGCCATGTGGGCGGGATACTCTCAGTAGCTTGCCAGATCTCAGAGAGGTGTGTATATATCTGTTACTGTATTTTGGATATGAATATACAACGGGGAGCTTGCCAGGCTCTTCCAAGTGGGCAATAGACTCTCGGTAGCTTGTTAGGTTCTCCAAGAGGGAGAACTAGGCTACTAGATGTCCGGGAGCTTGGCTTTATAGTCTCTGGATGTTGGCCATTACATGGATGTTGGATTACATGGGGTGGGGGTAGGTGGGAGGGTGGAGGGGGAAGTCTCTGGGTGTGACTGCTTAGCTACTTTGTTGCATAATTATGCTAAACGTTGAGACTAGGACTGTGAATCAGCATTTCTAATAATGTAACAATGTAGTCAGAAGCCCAAAACTTGAAAAAAGAATATTTGACTTACAAAAATTCCATGTACATAGAATTCTTGAACCAAGGTTCAAGACAAGAATTTCTCCCTCGTCTCCTTCCAAATCCCTCCTTCCCTCTCCCCCTTTTCTTTCCCTTTTCCTACCTCCATTCCCTTCATACCCTTTCCTGTTCTGCCTTTGTGTCAAGGATCCTCCAATGAACTTCATCATTGAGCCACACTTCTGTGATGCTGTTATTCAGCCTTGCTCCCCTCCTTCCTTTACTCAGGATTGAATATTGCTTCACTTGGGATTGGTTTTATGGATTTTCCAGTCTTTCTGATCCTCAGGCCTCTCCCATCCCCAAGGATTTAAAAAATTTTTTTTAAATTAAAATCCTTATTTCCAGGTTGACTAGGGGAAACTGAACACGTCTAGAGATACATTATTGGAATTAAGCAAAGAAAACATGATCCGTCACACTAGTGAAATTTATTACATACTGTCACTGTCACTCCATTGTGAGACGTTACTGTTTTTGGCATATCGAGATACTCTCGGTAGCTTGCGGGGCTCTCAGAGAGGGGCGGAGAAATAAAACCTGGGTCGGCTGCGTGCAAGGCAACAACCTACCTGCTGTGCTATTGCTCCAGCCCTACATACTATCTAAATTAAAAAAAAAAAAGTTATGGGTACTGGAGAGATAGTACACAGGGTTAAGGCACTCGCTTAGCATGTGGCTAACCCAACTCAACCCTTGGCGCCACAAGATCTCCTTCAGAAGTGACACCAGAAAGCCAGTACCTGAGCATCAGCAGGCTGTGGTGACAATCTTTACCCACCCCAATCATTACTGTAGTGAAAAAAGGACTTCTTGATGGCTTGTATATAGGTATATAAAAATCAACACAGAAAGATGTTTTTAGGGCCAACATTGTAAATAACACATATAAATCATTCACTAATCCAGTCACTCAATTGGGAGTTAGTCTGTTTTGATTTCCAACTATGGACATGTTCCCACCTTACTTTCTTCCTGCAGCCCCCGGGTTACCATTTAAACCTCTAGTCTTCTGCCATAGCCCTATTTATTCAGCTGCTTTTGAGTATCTCAGGGGTCCATAGAAAGGGTTGGGGGCTTATGGTACCTGCTTGAGAAACTGCTTTAATGAATGATGAAATAGTAATCACACCAAATTTCTAAAGTTAGTTGCACTTGCACTGTAGTCCCATTGTTCATTGATTTGCTCAAGTGGGCACCAGTAGCGTTTTCATTGTGAGACTTGTTACTGTTTTTGGAATATCGAATACGCTACGGGTAGCTCACCAGGCTCTGCCGTGCAGGCAGGATACTCTCTAAAATCAGTATGCAGTTTAAATAAATTAGTAGGAATTAAAAGTATGGCTCAATGGACTTAAGTGCTTTTCATGCAGGAAGCCAGAGTTTAACCCTCCAAGACACATGACCCCAAATACCATCAGGAATGTCAGTACTCCCTGGGTACTACCAGATGTGTCTGTAAATGAGAGAGAGAGAGAGAGAGAGAGAGAGAAAGAGAGAGAGAGAGAGAGAGAGAGAGAGAGAGAGAGAGAGAGAGAGAGAGAGAGAGAGAGAGAGAGAGAGAGAGAGAGAGAGAGGTTATTACGACAGGTATTCTATTACTTGGCAGAATTTAATTAGTACAGATTAACCAAAACACTATCAGTATGAATTAACACTTTAGAACAGATGTCTTGTACAGATAGGTAAGACAAAGAAAAATTGTATGTGAAAAGAGCCAGTGCAGTGATCAGTGCAGTTGAAAAGGAGTTGAACTTGGTTTCTACAAAGGTATAGTGGAGGAAAGTGGAGGGAGGTTACTGCTGGGAAGCCTGAGCTGCTCTTTAATTTCCATGTAATCCTCTCCGATTTTCCCTCTCATAAAAATACGGTTATTTTAAATGTCCATGACTTTATATTTAATAAGAAAATGTAAATTCCCACTTGTGAAAGATGTTCCCTTTAAAACCGTTACATTCTACACTTATTTTTTTCTTTTTGGGTCACACCCAGCGATGCTCAAGGGTTACTCCTGGCTCTGCACTCAGGAATTACTCCTGGCAGTGCTTGGGGGACCATATGGGATGCTGGGGATTGAACTCGGGTCGGCCGCGTGCAAGGCAAACGCCCTACCCGCTGTGCTATCGCTCCGGCCCCCTCTACACTTAATTTTAAATATCAATTTATTTTTTGCAAATTGGAAACTAATTTTCATCTCAAGCACCCATAATCTTAGCTGAACAAATGATTACAAATCTTCTGAAAGCTTTTATTTTGCTTTCCCAACACTAGACTAAAAAATTTCAGCATGCTTTTTAACACTGAAACGAAATTTTTCAGAAGCCTTCTAGAAATAAACTAGTATTTTTTTTCAGTAGTAAACAGATTTCAATTTAACTCTGAATAATAGTATTGCCAAAATGCACTCAAAAATTCCTTTCTTCTAAGGAATGAGATTTTCCACCTATTACAACTGGGCTGTAAGCACAAGACACAACTTGCTTGAAAGCTAAACATTTAATAGTACATCTTAGGTACTAAAAAATTCAAGACTGAGTGATGAGTACAAAGGAAAAAGTGCATTTACTTTGCAGATTAGTCATTTTTAACTTTATAGGTGAGGAAAATAATTTCAAAATGATGAAATAACTGCTTTTAATTCATTCCATTACACTATGCTGCTAACATTACCTAGCTAATTAAAAAGTGTTTCCATTATTCATAAAAATAACCAACATAATAAATGTTAAGTGTAAGAGAATATAAATTACTCTATTACAAAGAATATGTTTTTAGCTTTGGTTTTTAATTCTGCCCCTAATGAGGAAACTAAGCCTACAACATGAAGTTAATGTAATTAAAAGAGAAGTCAGTGGAAGTGGTTGCCACGAATAAATTTTTTTGCACTTAGAAAGTACTAAGAAACTTCAGAACTGTGCCCAGGAATATTTACTTGCTCTCCTGACTCAAAATTTGTTTTGTATAGTCAATTATACAAAACTACTTGAGAAATAACCAAGAGCACAAATTCATATGCTTAACTTGAACTGTCATTGCCATTACTAAAAAGTTTCTGGAAGTCTCAAAACATTCATACATGTCAAATAAAATTATTTTTTTAATCTTTTTTAATTTTTTTGCTTTTTGGGTCATACCTGGTGATGCACAGGGGTTACTCCTGGCTCTGCACTCAGGAATTACTCCTGGCGGTGCTCAGGGGACCATATGGGATGCTGGGAATTGAACCCGGGTTGTCCTCATGCAAGGCAAATGCCCTACCCGCTGTGCTATCGCTTTAGCCCCCAAATTAAATTTTAATAAAATAGCAATAACAACAAATCAGTATCTGTACAACTGCCTAACAAGCACATTTCATCATTTCATTAAAATTTCCCCTCAGAAATTGTATTTCCCATTTTTGAAAAACTATTTGTGCAAAGTGTTCCTTTGGAACATACCTTACATAATCAATTGAATATCAAAGTATGTATTACTAGTAGAGTAACTTACACAGAGCAACAATCAACAAACTTGTTTATAAGTACATATATTAAAAAGTAATTTTTAAAACTCTTACTTGGAAAATTAAATTACATTAGGATATCCAGGATCCTTTACTTGGCTAATTTTACATTACAGAAAACAGTGCTGGAAATTCTAACACAATAACATTCATATAATAGGCTTTGTTGAAATTATGTACTAAATATTGTTGCCAAAAAAATCATAAAGAAATCAAGAGCCTCTACAAAATAGCTTAGAAAAACAAGTTTTCTATTTATTTAAAAATAAGTTTGTAGTTACTACATTGCAGGGACAGGAATTCTTACACATACATTCTAGTTCGTATAAAAGGATTCAAAGAATTATGCATCAAAACTAACATAGAAAGTGTCCACATAACAGTAATGAAAGGTCCAATCATTATGTACAAAAAAGAAAGGGCACTGCTATTCTGATGTGAGACTGCCATTTATAACATGATACTCCAAGTTTCAAGAAAGAAAGAAACAAAACCTCAATAAAGCTAAATAATTTGTTTTAAAACTCTGTTATTTATTACATACAACAAATTTGCTTGTGTTTAACAGTTTTCTGTACAAAATAAACATAATTTTAATTTGAAAATGTGTCAGTTTCAACTTTCACCCTCTAGGTCAGTTATTTAAAAAAAAAATTGAGCTACATTCTACATGTCTAGTGACAGGATTTAATAATTTCCTCTAAGATCTTTAGTAAGACCCTGTCTTCTTGTAGTTTTAATATGGTCCAAAATGTAACTGTACTTTGTGGCAATTTATACTTTAACATCATCACTAATCAACTTGCACAATCTTAAATCACAAGCAGATGTATGCATATGCATCATATGCATGTGTACTGTATTATCATCTCAAATCTATTCTCTTAGATCCTTAAATGTAAAACTCAGCTACCCACTTGTATGTATTTGGTTTGTGCCATTTAAGGTTAATTTCCTGATGATTTTATCTGCATATAAAAAATTTCAGAGCTATCAAAACTAAAAATATTTATAGCTCACAAAATTTTCTAATTGGTTTACTGCAGTGTGTACAAGGTATAACTCTGGAGCGTCAAAAGTGGTACTTACAGTCTTCTGACTTCTTCCTATTGTACATAGTACAAAATAACCTTTCATTTGGAGTGCTTAGTGTAACTAAAACAAAAATAATTTCTTAGTAAATCTGAACTGAATTCAAATCACTTGGGAATTTGAGAAACAGAGGGCAAGTGCAAGGAGGAAAGAGTGAATAAAGTTTATTCTTCCAATTTTAGTAGGAAACTAAATTCTCACCTAAATGTAACTAAGCCACTTCACAACCCGTTATGTAAAAAATACTTTGTATGTATGGGAATAATTTACAGCCCATAAAAGTACTTCCCCAATAATGACTTTTAAAACCACTTATTTCCTGCATATAAGGAGAACATTTAGAGCCCTTTAAACAAACATGGTATTTTGGTCCTTTCAACCAACTCAAAAATAAATTTCAGGTGAACAAAACCATTTAGAGTAACAATTTGCTTTTATTAGATATAAAACTGAAACTCAAAATTGTTTCCAGTTAACATTTGAGATCTATAGGTATGTATAAATGGAATGCTAAAATTAAACTATTAACTTTGAGGAATTTATATAATAAGTCATATTTTCAACATATAAATGTTGCTACACCTCAAAAGCTACAAATGTTAATGTGATAAATCACTGCTGGCAAGAGTGTTTTAGGTATAGATGCTGCTTGAGGATGTTTTGTAATTCATTTCTAAGTGATAGTAAATTCAGTAAAAACTCATGTTTCAGATGTGACCTAATGAAGTTTAAAAGTATTCTATTAAAAATTCAAATAAAATATTTTTGTAGTCATCAAATATCAAGATTATTAAGCTATGCAGTAATAAAAACAATGGAAACAATACAACAAAGATTTAGTTTATGAATATATGCAGAAAATAATTAAATATTAAGAGATGGCAAAGGACAGTATTGTAAGATGGTATATTATCTATTGCCCAGAGTTGTGAGAATGAATTAAGATCAATGTTTAAACTGCTTGTGCATATAAATTTTAGAGTATTTGAATTGGGATTCAATGCTGGAGTAGGAGAGATTATTCAAGTACATAAAAGTATGTAAATTGATTTCTATTTTCCATGCTTGTAGTAAGATATATTTCTCAAATGAGTTTTTTGTTTTTTTATTGCTCACCTAAAAGAACTGCCAACATTTCCTATGGCCCATAAACAAGTAAATACATGGTATCATTGTCTCAAACAGGCTATTTTTCCAAATAATGAAACAAAACAGAATGGTGGTGGTTTCAATTTCTCAAATTTTTGCAATGCATAGAAGCTAAATTATAAAAATATAAAAGTATTTGAATAATTAGTATACTTTAAGTATTTCAACTGCCATGAATCTGACCCAAGTAACTGTTTTTTTTACTAAGAAACCAGTGTCTAAGAAAGTCCAAATAATGTCATAAATATACAGTGTCTTCAGAACAAAAGAAATAATAGTTGAAGGTAAGATTTTGCTGGAGGATATATTCTACCCTAAGACTGTGTATGCTCTTCCTTTTTCTGCGCACACCTTAAAACTATACATGTAAATTTTACAAAAATGAATTTTAGTCATATTTTTTCTAACAAGATGCAGATAAGATCAGGAAATTACATGTTTCAAATAGATTGCCTTCAAAAGCAACACATCAATGACTTAAATTTCAAACATATACACTTATTTTCAATATGATGTAACTGAAAAACTCATTTTACTGTACAACCAAGTTATCCATTTCTGCATGATGAAGAGTTTATCTACTGAATTTTAAGTATAGTTATAATTGTTAGAAAAAATATACAAAAAACCTGAAAAATCTGAAATTATCTTCCAACTGCAAAATCACAGCAATCCAAGAAGGATCTGGAAAATGGTTTACTTAATTTCACAGGAGTATTTTTGTACAAATTTAGTTATAAACAATCTAAAAAGCCCAAATGCACCACTTTCCATTTGCCAAGACAATTAAATAACAGCTAACATTGTCCCTACCAGAAATAAGCAAAGAAATAATTGTATTATATATTTTGCCAAGGTTCAATTTAAGACTTTATTTTTCTACATCAGGGTCATGCTGATACATATTTTCTCCATCCTCACGTTTTAAAAAATGTAGTATTTGAAAATTTTGGTTACATTTTTGTACCATACCAGTCCTCAGAAAATACTACATTCTTCATTTAAAAAAATGGACAATAATTTTTAAACAATAGAAATGGCATTTATGTCAGATTTTAAGGTATAAAATAACTAACTGTACCATAAACAAATAAATAACTGCTTTCCTTTTCCATAGCAGTACATATAGCAATACATTCTCCTAAGTCATATAGTTATCATTTACAATAGACAACTTAATTTTACTAATGATGCAAAAAATAATAGAATACAAGGCACAATCATTAAATGGAATTTTTCTTTAGGGTGTATATTGACATACCAGCGTGATAAGGATACCGTAAAAAGTGCAGAAAAAACACAATGTGCAATGAGACCACTGTATAAAACATGATTGCATAAAAAGTGATTTGGCCTATTTTAACCTTTAATAATTGAAAATAACCAATCTTCCCCTTAAAATTAAACTATAAAGTATGACATTTTAAAATTATTTTTATTCTACTACTATCTAAAAAATCCTGAAAAAAGAATTTATACCTGGGTAATAGTATATAAGTATGTGTTTGTATATATATTTATTTATACCCATTTATCAATATATACACATACACACACAGACATATTTCTTTGTAAGTCTGTTTAGCCTATTAGATATGTCTAAAGTTTAGAAATGACATTATTCCAGATCAATAAGTAAACATCAAATCCCATACCTTTTTTCCTGTATTTTCCTTGAATCCTTTAACCACTTAAACAGTTTCTCTAAAACATCTCTGTCAAAGGACCCACCAGTGCATTATTTTCTACTAGTACCAAAAAAGAAAAGATACATCTCAGTGTAGCTTTTTCAATAACTTGCTCTTTAGAATAATATTCCTTTCCAATATTGAAAAGTGTATGCTGTCCTGACAGTCAAAAACAGGCTTTCCACTGCACTGATTCTCAGTCTTTGGCACAATAAACAGAGATTGAGTGATTGATATAAGAATCAAGGTCTGAAAAATTAGACAGTCAAATGTTTTCCAATGTGGATATGTTTCCTTTCATCAGTACATTTTCTCTAAGTTTGGCAGAAATGGAATATAGCAAAAGCATCCTCTAGCTTCTTGGTAGATGAACACTCTACAATTAGAAGTTTATTTTAGAGTATCAAATGATGGGAATCTTATATTTACCTTTAGAGGAAACACAGTTTTAAAATTTCCTGCTACTCTGGTTAACATCTGTCTTCCTAGGGGCATGAGTTCTTTATCAATAGAAATGTGTTTTACTAGGTTAAAAATAATTCATTTTGACATGAATGCTCTATCTTAGGAATCTTATGCTCCTTAAATGTGTAGCAGAACTGTCTTTTCCAGAGATAAACATGGAATTTATTATAGGTCCACAATTTCTTTTGTTTCAAACAGTGAATGAAATGAATGTTGAAATGCATAACCTACCTAAGGGCAATAAATAGCAAACATTTAAAATATATATGTATATATTTATATATATATTCATTTAAAGAAGTGAAGTGTCCTGTGTTTTTTTGTTTGTTTTTTTGTTTGTTTTTATGCAAACCAAACCATAACACTCCCTAATCCACCATAGCAGCAAGGAAGCAGAAGTCTTAAGTTCTACATATTCCTTAACTGTACCTGTTTTATAGATTTTGAAATAAAATATTTTGGTACAAGTTACCAACCAATTAAATTAGCTTTTGCTTTTTCAGTCAACTTTCGGACTCGTCCTCTACTAGAAGTTCCAAAAGTCAAAGAAGTGTCTTCAAACAAGAGTTGCCTCTGTTCCTCTTCAGAGTCATCCTCATTATAGAAAGCTGTCCTTCGACCTTGGTTTCTAGTTCTCATGTGGGTTTCAGAGCCTTTAAGTTCCTCAAATTCTTCTTCCTCATCCATGGGATCATCTGTCTTTTTGCGGTTACTTCTCCTTAGCATTTTAACACTTGTAGGAACTATAAGGTCTGAATCTAGTTTTTGTGTCTTCATCTTTCTTTTGGGTTTTCTGCCTCCACGACTCTTCTTCTGTAACAAATCTTCCTTGACGATGTTAGTTTCAGAAAGAAAATTGCATGTTGAAGAAGGAACTACTTCATCTCTGATGGGATGCACATTATTTTGCTCTAAATTTTCTGGCTTTACATACTGAAGTTTTTTGGGTTTTCTACCCCTTTTCTTTTGTATAACTTCACCACTGTTAGTATTAGCTTCTACCTTAGGCTTCCTTCCAGGTCCTCTCTTCACAAATTTAGATGGCTGCCCTCCATGGCCATTCACTTGAATGCTTCCTGGTATGAGAGCATTATTTTTACAATCTGCAGAAAGAGAACAATACACTTATTATTTAAGTTTTAAAAGCCCAACTTTAAAATATTCAACTGTGTTTTACTTCTATATGACATTTTAGAAGACAAAATGAAGGGACTGGAGCGACTGCACAGCGGGTAGGGCGTTTGCCTTGCATGTGGCCAACCCAGGTTCGATTCCCAGCATCCCACACGGTTCCCTGAGCACCACCAGGAGTAATTCCTGAGTGCAGAGCCAGGAGTAACCCCTGTGCATCTCCGGGTGTGACCCAAAAAGTTAAAAAAAAAAAAGTGAAAATAAGAAAACAAAAATAATATACAATAACAGCATTTATTTTCTATTTAAAATTCAAAAAGCAGACCTTTTAATAAACTTTCTATGACCTCATACATTGGAAACAAAGCCTAATCAATAAAGAACTTTTCTAAACGAAGACTTTAAGTTATGAACTTATAGTCAAAGAATTAGCTCAGGCTTCATACTTAATCTTTACTATACACTCAAAATGTCAGCATTATTTTCATTACCCAAAATGACCTTCTTGTAACAGCTTAGAGCAATTATTCACTTCACTAAATAAAAATTTTTCCCTATTCCAACCTTCAAATATTTCAATTACTGAAAATAATCAACATAAATACCATGTCTTTATAACTTGGAAATATGAATAAACAAGCATATCTCATCTATACCTTTCTTTAATGACTTTTCCACAAAATACAGAGGAAAAGGAACTATCAAGACTGGAGAGGGGCTGGAGAGATAGCACAGCCGGTAGGGTGTTTGCCTTGCACGAGGCCGACCCGGGTTCGAATCCCAACATCCCATATGGTCCCCTGAGCACCGCCAGGACTAATTCCTGAGTGTAGAACCAGGAGTAACCCTTGTGCATCGCCGGGTCTGACCCAAAAAGCAAAAAGACTGGAGTGATTCACAAGATCCCCTTTCGGTTTTGATTATAATCTTTCTGATATCAAAAAGTTTATAGTGTATTTTCTTGTGCTCCTCAGAAGTAAAAGGATATCTTCTGTGTTTCATGTAAGAAGTATATACATCCACTGAAATACTCTGTATCATTTATTTAGACCATGGATTTGACACTCTTCATTTACCTCACCAATAAGACTGCACTTGTTAGTAAGTTCACTAGGTGTGCTACTACTACCAAATAAAAAATCTCATTCTAACAGACTCCAATAGAAAGATCATTATATTTTATAAAATAGTAAAAAAAAAAAAGCTGGAAATCACATTCTAAATAGAATTTATTAAAGTTATAATAAATTATCTTTCATTGGTCACAAATCTGTCCAGGCCCCTTCTTGTAAAAAAAAAAAAAAAAAAAAAAAAAGAGAAGCAATACAGGGATTAAATTCCTTTCTTCTAAATTTTGAATTTATTTTGTTATGATGTGTGATCCACAATACTGTATTAAAAAAAAACTATAAAGAAATGGAAACTTTTTTGTTATTGCTTTTGTTTTTGAGCTACACCCAGATTTCAATGGAGGTAAACATATTTAAAAAGGAATAAATTTAACTACATGTTAAGTGCCACAAAAGGAAATAAACAAGTATTTTGGAAATTGAAAAAAGTGCTTACGTCTAAAGAAAAACCCAAAGTTTCTTTAGAAGAAAGCTTCCTGAAGGATACAACACTTGCAACTCTTGAAACATACATTTAAAAACATATAATGGAAGGAAAAAGGAAAAAAAAAATTAGAGACTTTCAAGGATGACTGGAAAATTAAAGGGATAAGGAAAGCTAGAATTAGAATAACCAAGATCTTATACAGTAGGCAAAAACTTTCTAATCTAATTTTAAGTGTCATGTAAAGATGGGGGGTAATCTTAATTTACTGGACATGTATTATTATCTGCATATATGCCAGAGAGAAATCAGAAAGATCACATGGCAGGGAGTGAAGTGAAGGGATGGTGGAGAGAGAAAACAGGAAGTAAGCCTATTGCTTGCCTGTCCTGCATGCATCTGACCCGAGTTCAGATGCATATGGCATATGGCATAAGGCATATGTTGCATAAGTTGCATATGGCACCCCTTATTGCCTAGAGCCAGCACAGTTTTAGAGTACCACTGTGGGTGGCCACACGTTAACATATTATTGGGGAGTGGAAGGGAGACAAATAAAAAAGATGACTTTGGCTGAATGTAAAAGATGGGCCAGGTACAAAAAGAGTTACAAACTAAAGCAGGGGGGCAATTAGAAAATTAGGATAATAGGCCAGGTGAAAAATTTTGTAGAACTAAATTAAGGCCACAAACTGAAAATAAATTTTAGGAAAAAATAAATTTTAAAGGTATTTAAGAGACAGAAAGAATTAATGACTGCTAGATTTTAAGCATATTACTAGGTAGAGTCAAATGCCATTAACCAAAAATGAGAATGTTTTCATAAAAATAAGTAAATTTGAGTGAGATTTCTGGGGAAAATAGTGAAGAAGAAATGGTTTAAATATTTCTGTACATATGATACAGAAATGTATTAAAAATCTTTGGAATTATGATGCAAAAAGCACATTTTCAAGTTGTTCACTAAGAAGTCAATTATTTTAACACATCATAGGTTGAGTTTTATCAGTTACTTTCTCCAACTTTCAAACAAAAAGGCTTTATAGTGAAAATCTGCAGTTACAGAACATGATGTCTAACTAAAAAATGTCAAAAATTATATACTACAGGTGGGGATATAACCTACAGGTAGAGCTCATGCTTTCCAATGAGTGAGGCACTGGGTTCAATCCCTCAATCCCTAGCACTGTCAAAAAACAGTAGTATACTAGAACTGAGATGAGGCATAGACAACCCAGATAAATTATTTAGTAATAATATCTGTGTGTTGGGTTTCTGAGGTACAGAGTAACTTTTAAATAAGTAACATAAAAAGTAGATACAGGGTCCGAGAGACAATATACAGTTACTAAGGCACTTGTGTTGTAAGTGGGTAAACTTAGTTTGATCCCCAACACTGCGACGTTCCCCTGAGCAGCACACCACCAGGAGTGGTCCCGGTGCAGAGAAGTAGCTCCCAAGCAATGCTGGGTGTGGTGCAAACTCTAAGCCCTCTCAGTTCCCCCTCTTTCACCATCCTGGAAAGCATACATAAAAGCTAACTTCAACAAAATCACCATTTAAACAATGATTTACAGTATTATGAAATATATAAACAGCACTTTACCTTGTTCAATGGCAGCTGATGATTTTGTAAGAGTAGCTGTCTTTGACAGTACAGGTGACTTCATTTTACGCTTAACTGGCTTTTCCTTTTCTGTATTTTCTTTGGCAGAATTATTCCTAGTGCCATGACTAAAACTGGATTGACCAGGGCTTGGAAGAGTATTCAAGGACTTGGAATGTTTCAAAGAATTCTCTAGAACTGAAAGGCAACACAAGAAAGTAAAAGCTAAACTTTATTTAATTCTAACATAAGCAAGGTTGGAATTATTTCTAACCTAAACTATGACTTTACCAAAAGGAAAAAAGATGTAGGGTTCTTAGAACTATCTAAGGAAAAACATAGTTTATGTATATATATTGTGGGGACAGAACTGAGGGTCTCACATTTGAACAGAAGATCAATGAAATCCATTTTCAAACAGGAAAAACATATATGCACACAGAAACAATGAACCATTCTAGCCCCTTTTTTCTTAAAACACTAAGCAAAAAGAAATTGTCAGTATTTACAAATATTCAGCATATTTCACCTTGTAAATAAAAATTTAGCTAAAAACTTATTGTCACTGTCATCCCGTTGCTCATCAATTTGTTTAAGCGGGCACCAGTAACGTCTGTCATTGACAGACTTATTGTTACTGTTTTTGGCATATCCAAAAAAAAAAAAACCTTATTATGTATGTTAATACAAAATTAAAAATGGTACTAAGTAGCTGGACATATCACATGCCTAGAAGTTGGATCCCTGGCACTGCCCTGCACTGCATATTCCCCTACCCCACCAGATATACGCCTGGCTTTGAGACTGCTCAGTACAGCCACGATGACCCTTGGCAGCACTCCTTCACTGTACCCAAGCAGAGATCCATTCAGCCAGTTTGGCTAAGTACTGTTGAAAGCTGCCCCTGGGTGCCCTAAGCACTGCTCAGACCTCTCTGCCCCATGACAGTAAATAAAAATTCTTGCTGATGCTTACTTGTTTTTCCTGGTACTGCAGAAGCATTTGTTTTAGAAATAAAAGTCTTTGCTGCTGAAGAAGTAGATGGTTGTTCAGTGGTAATTGGGTCTACAGCTACTCGGTTGCTTCTGGTTCGAACTACAGAACTGGATTCTGTTTTGCCATTTATCTGAGTGGCATTGTGCCTCGGTGGTATTGAGCGTGCAGGTGCAGAGAATGGAGAGGTAGACATATCTGACTTTACTTGGGGTTTTAGTATTCTTTTTTTCCTTTCAGGGCTGTAAATAAAATAAAATTATTAGTCATAAAGATCTATGTGTATGAATTTTTTTTATAATACCACTGGATTCAATATTTGTGCTATTATGAAGTATGTTAAAATATGAGATTTGTAGTGGATTTCATATGGGTGTGAGCCTTTGAAAAGTGAACATTTAGTGAAGGATCGCCATAAATGCTATAGTTATATGATAGAAAGCATGATGCCATCACTATCCTAAAAATGCTGTTTTACTGTAGAGATTTAGCAGTTTGAATTTAAGCACTTACACTAGTAAAGCTTTAGTTAAAAGATTAAAAATCCTCCACATCATAGGAACTTGCATGTCAATTATATCATTCTGCAATATAGGGAATAGTAAAGGAAGTATTAAAAACCACCAAATTCTATCATTTAGCTGACAAAGTTATAGATCAGTTGATGCTATTAGAAAGAGATCAAATACCTTGATGTAGCACTGCTAGAAATAGAACTGCTTCTGTTTCTTTTTTTCCTCCTTTTGGTTATTGTATTTCTTTTATGAAAACGAAGAGCAGATTTATAGTCTGATAAAACTGAACTAATGTGTTCTTCAAAGAAAGCAGATAAGCGCAAACTCATGCTGTAAATCTATGGTAAGAATAAAACACTGTTTAAACATTTTTTCAAAGAGAAACAGCATGCTTAGCAAATACTGACAATTTGTAAATTTGTAAAAATTTGACAATTTGTAAAAAATCCACTACAAAAAATATTGAACTCTATTAGTTGAAACTATTTAAGGTTTAATATTGTTTTCCATTTCAGAGGTAAAGCTAATATCTATCCATTCTCCCAATGTGCTCTCTTTCCAGTGTCTTGTCTACCTAAAAAGTAGTAACAATATCTGTAACTGCACACTGGTTTTTATCAACAATTCACAAACATGTTCCTTTACCTTAATATGGGAACTAGCTAGAAAAGTAGTCCTAAAACACAAAGTATGTTTTATCCATACAAGAAAAGAAACCATTTCTAAACCTAATTGACATCAATTGTTACTTCACTGAAGAGAACAATGTAAAAAGACATTCTTTATTTTTCCCAGTAGAATACCACCATCCGGAACATAATGCAACACTATTTTATTTCTAAATTTTAAGTAAAAGAAACACCATTTTGCCACTTGACATATTTTTTATTTTTATATTTTGGTTTCTGGGTGAGATCTGGTGGTGCTCAGGGATTCACTCCTGGTGGGCTGCTCATGGGAATATCTCTCTGGCCCGTACATTCCTTATAGCTTCACTTAATTACTCAATTTTAACATAAAAGAAAACTCTCTCTCTCTCTAAATGTAGATACATACCCGAGATCTTTTGCTTGGTGTGTATGCTTTGGAATTACTGAAAATAAGTCTGACATCTTTACATAACTCCATTGGCGATTCATAATTCCCAGCCTCTAAAGTTTCTCTAACAGTAGCAAAATCCATTGGAGTATCAATGATGTCTCTGTAGTCCTAAGAGAAGGAAAACAGTGGTATTAATATTATTGTTGCTATTGTTAATATTTGTACCACAAAGAATTACTTTCTAGTATATGGATTTTGGTGATAAATTCAAATGGTAAAACAAGAATTGTTCCTAGCTTCCTTCGCGAAGGGTCACCTTTCCCCCAAGCAAGTGTTTGTTTTTGCAGGGGAAGGCACACCCTGCCAAGCTCAGGGGTTACTTCTGGCTCTACAGTCAGGAATTCCTCCTGGTATGCTTGGGGGACCATCTAAGTATGCTGAAGATTAAACCACAGTCCACTGCATGCAAGCCAAGTGCCCTAACCCACTATCACTCTGGCTCCAGCAATTATTATTTCATGTCCTCTCTTCTATTGCAATTAGCACGATTTAAACAACATCTGAGTTCAGCTTGGGACAAATTACTTGGGGAACCTGTAGAGCACAAAACTATGCTGGGAAAAGGAACAAAAGAGTACAAAAAAAAACAAAAAACAAGTCTTGAACTACAAAATATACATCTGATGTAAAAATTTGTAACACTGATCTACATATAAACTCTAAAGGTTTTGGATTCATTGAAGTAATTTTCATATTAAAATAAGATTAAGATTAAAAAGCAATGGTATTAAGTTAACATCTCATGTATGGAAGCCTGACTCAACTCCAGTAATTCTACTGGGAATTTTTCACAATAATCAAGAACTATGAATTATAAATTTACTTCCAGAAACCAGTCATTTGTAAGTCTCCTAGTCAACTGTGTATATAAAATATGTACTACATTAAAAGCAATAAAAAGCTGCTGTTACTCTACTGTTGAGGGCTTCCACTGAGTTCTTCATTCATTGCTGGTGGGAATGGTTCAGCCTTTTTGAAAAATCAAATGGCATTCCTCAAAAAACTAGAAATTGAACTTCCATCTAGGGGCTCAAAAACACAACGCAGAAAAGCCATCTGCACTTGTATGTTCTGTGCAGCACTATTCACACAGCCAGAATCTGGAAACAACTTGAGTGCCTGAGAACAGATGACCACATAACACAACCATGGTACATTTACACAATGGGAATACTACGCAGCCACTAACAAAAATTGTTATGAAATCTGCTTATACATGGACAGACATGGAGAGTTTCTGCTGTGTGAAATAAGTCAGAGGGAGAGGGACAAACATAGAATGAGTGCACAAATTTCAGAATATTAAAATGATACAGTATGAGACTAATACTCAAAGACTACAGAAATAAGGGCCAGGAGGACTGGTCCATGACTGAGAGCTGGCCACAAGTGGGAAGAGGGGGAGAGGCAGTTAGGACACAGAAGATGCAGTTAGGACACTCACTATAATGAGTTGGAAATGATCACTCTGGACAACAAATGAGTGCTAAAATGAAGTAACATAATATATATGATAACCTTCTAGTACCTGTATTTCAAACCACAAGGGGGGGAAGAGAATAAAATTCTCTGCTATAGAGGCAGGATTTTGGGGAAGAAAAAGTGGGTACACTGGTGGTGGGAAATATATACTGCTGAAGGTTTGGGTGTTGGAACACTGTATGACTGAAAACCAATCATAAACAACTTCTAATTGTATATTCTCAAGGTGAGCCAATAAAAACAAAATATAATCAAAGCAGAAAAAAAAAAAGCACAAAGACAACTGCAGAATACCAAAGCAGTATCAAAACATGGTTGCTTTTTGGAGGGACAAAAAATACTGCACTTCCTTTTCCAGAGTTCCTGAGTATTTATTTGTAAAAATATGCTTGGCCTTACACTATAAAGTTTAAATATACTTAAATATATTTGACCATAAAGGAGGTAATACTGCATTTTACAATTAGGGGAGATTAATTTTATAAAAATATTGTTTTTTGAGTCATACTTGGAGGTGCTCAGGGCTCTGTACTTAGGGATCACTTCCTGACTGGATTGGGAGGACCATAATTTGACGGCAGGGATCAAAGCCAGTTTAACCACATGTAAGGCAAGCACTCTACCTGCTATTGCTCCAGCACGAGAAACAATTAAAAAAATTATTATTATTTTTTGCCTTGTGGGTCACACCCAGTGATGCACAGTGGTTACTCCTGGCTTTGCACTCAGGAATTACTCCTGGTGGTGCTGGGGGACCATATGGGATGCTGGGAATCAAACTTGGGTCAGCCATGTGCAAGGCAAACACCCTACCCGCTGTGCTATATCACTCCAGCCCTGACAATTAAAAATTTTCCGTAACAATTGTGTGCCTTTTATTTCATTTCCTAATTTTATTCCTTAATAAGTTTATACAACAACTTTCTTTGAGAATTTTTTAGGTGATTCCGTGAGTTTATACAACAACTTTCTTTCAGAGAATTTTTTAGGTGATTCCATGAGTTTAATTTTAGTGATTTTATATTTCACTCCCAGAAACTATTTACATTAAGAATAATCTATCATCCAATTTCCTACTTAAATAAGGTTATTTTTTTTCTTTATACCTTTAGCTTCATCTATAACCAAAACATCAATGGAGGTTTCACAATAACCTATGTTTTCCCTTTTATGGTACACATGTCATATTACAATGAATGAATGATGCTTTGTATTTAAATATATTATTTTGGAATTACCTACTATCTTTTGACGGGGGAGGATGCTAATATTCTGATTTATCATTTCTGTTGTCAAGATATGTGATAGATCATCCCCTCACAGCTTGATATTTTTCTAAATCAATGATTCTTCTTCAGTAAGGATTCCCTCTACTCACCTCCCCAACCCAGTTTTTGGGTCAGACCCTGTGGTGCTCAGAGATTACTCCAGGCTCTGAACTCAGGGATCATTTCCGGTGGGCTAGTGGGATGTTGGGGATTGAACCCAGGTAAGGTCATGAGCAAGGTACATTACTTTACCTAATCTGGAACCCATACTTGGATTCTTGTATCAATGACTAGTGAAAGCTTAGAGATTTCTCTTCTCTTATAGCAGAGGATCTGAGATACCCCTTCCGTGGGGAAAATACATTTCTGTTCTTTTCATTGGCAATGAAATTATTTAAGTCCTGGTCTCCAATTTCCTTACTCCTGGCTCACATGGCTTCACAAAGCACACTACAGTGACTGAATACAGATACTGAGGCTGGAAATATAGTTGTAAGGGATAGAGCACATTACTAACATGCAAGAGGCCCTGAATTTGGCCCTGGTATGATTCCTAAGATCCACCAAGCCTCGTTTTGGAAACTTAGTTTTAACACTGATGAAATCAACCTGCAATGAATTGTTGGGCCTGAACGCTGAAACAGTTTCAAATGAGTTGGCTAGTTACTGTGGGGAGTGTACCTGGGCTTGGAGAATTACTGGAAGACCACACCCCTCTCTCCATGCACACAAAATAGAACCCAGACATTATGTTTATTTCTACTCTTCTGGGGAAAAGTGCACAAGACGAACACATGGAAACTACCGACAAAATTAAATTTTCTAAATATGTGGTCAAACTTGAGAAATAAACAAAAAACTCACAGATTCTAAATACAGCAGTAAAAACAAGAGCATAGGCTAAAGCTCTTTTTTTTTATAAGAGTATTTTGGAAGGTAGGTTTCAAATTAGCCAAGCTTATCACATTAATGGAATTGAGATTTCATGTTTCTTAATTTTCTTTCTTTTTTGAAGAGTGGTGGTAGGGAGGTGGGGTCACAGTCAACTGTGGTCAGGGCTTACTCCTGGCTCTACACTCATGGCTTATTCCTGGCGGGGTTTAGGGACCATATAGGATGCCAGGGATCCAACCTGGGAATGCCGTATACAAGGTAAGCATTGTACTGTACACTTCCCTCTGGCCCCATGTTTCTTAATTTTCATCACTACAAGTTAAACTACACATGAAAACCAGATTTACTGTACCTAACTAGATCTCGGGCTTTTATATAATACTTAATTTTTAATCACCTGAAACCATAAATGTTATCAGCACATTACAAAATACTTTGGCTTGAGGAGTAAAAAAAATAATGCTAAGCTAAATCTAGATTAAGACAATATGCAAAAATAAATACCTGGGTATTTTCTAAACCTTTCACTATGAATTCTCTAAAGATGGTATGTGACATATATAACAATGTCTCCTTAGGAGTATGAGAGAGGAAATCTTGGGTCACTGGTGGAGGGATACTGGCATTGGTGGTGAATTTAGAGCTAGAACACTGAATATCCAAAACCATTATTAAAAGTTTTCTAAGTTGACTGCTGCCACACCAGGGGCAAAAAACAAACCAAAAAAACAAGTTTTGTAAGTCACAGTGTTTAAATAAATAAAGCCTCCTTATATTTGATTATAGCACTTCAAGTTTCAGATTATAGTAGGGGGTGGGGAGATAGTACAGCAGAAAAGGCACATGACTTACAGCCAACACAGGCTCAATCTCCAGGACTGTCAGGAGTGATCCCTGAGCACAGAGCCAGGAGGATGCCCTGAGCATTGTTGGCTGTAGCCCCCAAACAAAATGAAATAATTTACTGTATTTCATTCTGACTTTATTCCTTCTCACAGGAAGGTTAAGTATCATTTCTTAATAATTTACCAAAATAAAATTATGAAATTGATGTGGGGAAGAAAATACTTCTAAAAATTCACACGATTTGTTTAAAGATATATGTAGAACTGGTACGATACAAGAGCAGAGACCATAATCCAATTATTTGGAATCTTAGTTGGGGCTTTTTCTCATTTATCATACTATTTTACTTGGACGCACAGTATACTATTTTACTTGGATGCATAGTATACTTCTCAATGTTTCTGTGACCCTGGCCCCCTACTAACCTAGTTTCCTTCATGTGGGTCCCTAATCTCTTGCCATGCCCTCCTATGTACGTGATTTACACCTCCATGAAATACCCTGGCAACCCACAAGAAAAGCTGCACTTTGTAATCAAGCAAGTGGAAACATGAAATAAGAATGAAAATTACAACATAAAAGATCTAAGCAGAAAGAGTCATGTATAAAACACACAGAAAACTGAGTGGCAAATTAAGTATTTTCAAAAATACTTACTGGATATTCAAGTAGATCTACGGGTTGGCGGAAAGGTTCAGAATCTTCACATTGAAAGATGAGATTTAACAATTCTTGACACTGTTTTTTCCATGCCTGAATATCATAAGACTGTGCTCTATTACGTAATCTCCTTCTAGGCTGATGGTCCTAAAGTCAGGATGTTTATATTTGTTAAACAATACCACACAATTATTCTGTGGTTCAATGCAGGCAGAAAATAGTGATTCAAATAAAAAATATCACAGTTCTAAAAACCATGTAATATTTGATGTGGCAGACATGCACTTATAATCTATTGTTAAAAATATTTATAGTGAAAAATGTTCTTACTGTATTTTACTTCATATGAAGTATAAAACAAAAATCTTATTACCTTTCTTTTTCGGGTAGAAGTTCCTGGAACATCAGCATCTTTCTCTTCTTCCTTTTGAAGCAAGAATTTATCAGATTGGTAAAAGACAATACATTTTACTGTGTTATACTTGTTTAAACACCTTTTTACACTTTGAAAATTCTTCAAGGTACACGATAGAGAACAAAACTGACTCCAAACAATTCTGCAACCCACATTAGAAAAAAAAAACATTAAAAATATTCTGTATATTTTTTAAAAAACAAACTACAGCATTAGAAAAAAGTAGTACTAATAGTATCTTCTGTCTCAAAATTACACTATATACATTTCTTTTTATATGCAAAATAAGACCAATATAAAATAATAATAAAGTAGTAAGTACCTCAGAGTCAGACAAAACTTTCTTTTTCATTGAATTGTAGAGTGGAATGATGTTATAACTAGTCTGATCCCTATAGAGCAAGAAAAGGTAAGAATATAAAAGCAATGACAAATTTTTTTCTCCATTTAATCTGTTAGTAAATTCAGAATCTAAGTAAAGCTTGAAGCTAAAGGTTTTTTCATTTAGTTCATTACAAAACCCAGGGAAGGGGCAGGGTAAGATACACAGGCATCATGCCCTATCACTTCCACTATATGCAGATTAGCCAAAGTTTCCATTCCTGCATATTTTATACCATCAACTTTATTTTCACTTATAAGTCTTTTGGGGGAGTAGCTGTCCTTGGAATACATTGTTAAAAGACTGATGAAAACTGGTTAATCATATTGTACATTCAAGTACAAAACACTTAACAAATTAAAATACTTAACTACTGCTAACAACTCATTTTCTCCTTATGTTGGAGATTTATCTTATAAAATTGTATTATGGGGGCTGGAGCAATAGCACCCGCTGTGCTATCGCTCATGTAACGTTACATGAAAAAAAGCAAAGACTGCACTTTGTATTTTAAAATTTGCTATAAAATATTGCCATTATTATAATAGTCATAATTAAGCAGGAAAATTATAATTAAATAGAGAAAAATAACTCACTTTATAAAATGCAGAAGAAGATCAGTCACAAATTTAGCAGACTTCACAATAGGGCTTCCAGGCTCATTAAATGTTCGTGTATTATGCTCTATGTATCGAACTTCCCACATAAGGGAAGAAACACGCCTTTAAAAGAACAATTATACAGAAGTCTTTATTATATTTAAAACGATATGCACACAATTTAATATCAGTACATTTTTACTTCTGCAATTCAGCCTTAAGTCAGTTCAAATACACACACCTTAAAAAAGGCCAATTCCAAAAAATTTATATAGATAGCCTCATTTCTGTTAGGCAATAGTATGTATTTATGTAAAAAACATTTGGATTACATATACTCTAACAATTAACAGTGTCTTTTTCCAATACAGCATGACTGATAGGAGCAAAAGAAAAATAAAAATAGGAATTTTTAGCTTCTGTTTTACAATTCCTATTATGCATGTTGTCAATATTTGTAATTAAGAGGGGGCTGGAGCGATTGCACAGAGCATAGGGCGTTTGCCTTGCACTCGGCCGACCCGGGTTCAATCCCCAGCATCCCATATGGTCCCCCAAGCACTGCCAGGAGTAATTCCTGAGTGCAAAGACAGGAGTAACCCCTGAGCATCGCTGGGTGTGACCCAAAAAGCAAAAAAAAAAAAAAAAAAAAATTGTAATTAAGCAAATCTAAATTTTATAAAAAGAAAACAAAAAATACAATATAAAAAGGAATGAACACTTTTAGCCAAATTAATTACTGGCACTCAAATGGCATGTATAAATTTAAAAAGCTAATTGAGAGCCTATTTGTGAAAATATAAAAACATGATGAATATGTTAGATTACCAAGGAAATAAAATTATCTAACAATGGACTGGACAATATATTTTTATTTGATTATTGTATTTCTGGAAGTAATGAAAAATTTGAAGAAAACTTTATATATTTCATGCTGGGAAGACAAATTGATAGTTAACAAGAAACTTCCAGAATTATGAGAGGAAAATCATATACGCTGCAGTTAAATTCGAAACCAATAGGTAAAGCTAGCAAAGAAAAAAATCTGTAAACAGTGAAATAGCACAAGAAGATACCATTGTATTAAATAAGAGTGCATATCAGATCTATAACTATTGAAAACAGGCAGTTTCTAATTTACAGTGTTTCAAAACCTTGTTTCCCTAAATTGTTCACCAAACAATATTAATTCCAATGAAACCATTTAAGCTATATCTTTATGTCTGTCTGTCTGTCATCCCGTTGCTCATTGATTTGTTTGAGCGGGCACCAGTAACGTCTCTCACTGAGAGACTTACTGTTACTGTTTTTGGCATATCCAATACACACGGGTAGCTTGCCAGACTCTGCCATGCGGGCTCGATACTCTTGGTAGCTTGCCGGGCTCTCTGAGAGGGGTGGAGGAATCGAACTCGGGTCGACCACGTGAAAGGCAAATGCCCAACCACTGTGCTATTGCTCCAGCCCATCTTTATGTCAATTTATTAAAAACAAATTTAGGCAATACACAAAGGTTGTTGGGTTTTACTCCTGGGTCTGTGCTCAGGGATCATTCCTAGTGGAGTTCAGGGGACTACATGGGGTGAATGGAACTGCATCTACATCAGTCATATGCAATAAGTAGTTTGAAATATAGTTCACTTCAGCAACTATGCTGAACAGTATTTCTGTAAATATATATTTAAAATATAGTGGAATATACCATAAGTTTATCTTTCTATACTATACGAGTGTAGAGGAACAACTCTCCACTTCCTCTTATTTTTCTTTGTCTTGTCATTTTTTCTGAATCACTATGATCAACTAAGACTTAACAACTTATGGGTCTAGGGATAAAGATGAATATAGTTAAATATTTCTTCTCCATGTCCTTAAATCAAAACATGCTATGCTGAAAAATAAAGAGGAGTGCATTGATAACAAGATGGCATAACACATACATATAATAAGCGATTTCTTCTCATCTTTTTGCCTTTGACAAATGAAACAGTAGAAACACTTAAGATCAGAACGAGATCTTAAGTCTAATATCTGGGGTTTCTTGTTCTGATTTCAGTCATGGGTGATGCTCTTCTACAATAGCAGCTAGCAATGCCTAAGGATAGTTTTTTGTTTGCAAAACTAGATGATGGCTATACTGGCACCCACAAAATAGAGGTATAATAAAATGCCTCTCAATTAAGAAGTTTCCAAATTCAAACAAAATGTTTGTGTTGAGTTTTAATGCAGTGCTGTTTAAATTAAAATGCTATTTAGCTTGCTAAATACAAGACATGTAAGAAAAAGAGAAGTTAAAAATATTTCATTATGTGACAACTGTAACTCATTATACTGCAAGTCACTTGAGGTAAGGAACTTACAAAGTCAGTTCAAGATTAGCATTCAACATTTATGAAGAGTGTTAAAAAATAGGTTCAAAGTAATTAATTTTTCTTAAAAAACAAGCTGTATTTTAAGCTAAACTACAACTAATAAAAAATATCCTGAGCTCTTTTAGTATCATTGCTCTTAAGTATGCATACGCATAACATAGCAAAATTAAAAAAATACAATGTGGTGATATTCTAGAAAAAAATTTATAAACACATACATTTAACATGCTACACGTAGAAAATGAAACACTGTGGTTTGCTTTATAAAATACTAGAGGAAGAATATCAATTCACATTAATAATTAAAAAAAAAAAAAAAAGCCTGTCTTCAGATATCCTATTCCAAGTGATGTCAGAAACACCAGTATCACTGAGAACTTGATAAGCAGAATCCCAGGTACTACTATTATAAATCTACTGCATCACCTTCAGCATTTAAAAAATGTTCCATGTGATTAGGAGGCATATTAAAGTATAAGATCAGTAAATGGGTAAGAGGAGCATTTCACTCTCTTTCAGTAACTGCAACATCAAATGATTCGAACCTGTAAAATCTGTTTTCCAGTCTTTGTTTAATCGTACTTAAATCTGTTGGATATGCTACTACAGTGCAATACATGGGGTAGGCTTGCAGATCCACAGGGGCGACAAATGCTGAAGCAATATCTAAGAGAAATCAACAAGTATGTAAATTAATTTTTTTGCTGCTTAAAGTCATAAACAATTAAGGCTTGAAATAAGACTTGTTTTAGTTCACATTACTAATAAACGCCTGTCCTTTCACAAAAAATACATATAGCTTAGAGTTGAAATTTACAATGTCAAAATTGTGCATTTTGCATAAATTGTATAGTAGAAAATTCTACATTCAGATTCCTAAGAAGAGACAACAGGTAATGTAAAAAAATGAATCTGATTTATTAGGAACATACACATGTTTATGCAATTAAAACCTGGACATTCCTATATCTGTGTCATGAATTTGATCAGTATTTGATCATAACACTATTAACTCACTAAACTGCTGAGTTTTCAAAACATAAAGACTTTTTCTCCGTGAAGAAGGCAACCAAAAGGGAAGAAATAAATCCAGAAATGAATCCACATAATAGTACAGCAAAATCCTGAACCTAGTTTGCTCACTCATAAACAGCTGAGGGCAACTTTACATTGTAAAATATTACCAATATCATTTAAAATAATATAAGAAAATTCTTGCAAAAGAGTTCAGATCAAAGTGTCATACAATGTGTCTCAAACTCTTATTCAAATTAAGTTTTGGAGGATCTATATTTTTCAGAGGTAGGCATAACATTTCTGGGAGGCCTCACTTTGAAATTCTGTGACAATAATCCCACATGTAATTACTTAAATCCTATTTAAGACTTCTTTAATCCCGCTGGCATGGATTCAGGAAGAAAGGGACTCTCATTCGTTTTTGGTGGGAATGCAGACTTGTCCAGTCATTTTGGAAAACAATATGGACATTCCTCAAAAAACTAGAAATAGAACTCCTATTTGACCCAGCAATGCCCTGGGGGCCCAAAAACACACAGTACAAACGTCACCTGCACTTTGATGTTCACTGCAGCACTAATCACAATAGCCAGAATATGTAAACAACTCGACTGCCCAAGAACAGATGACTGGATACAGAAACTATGATACATTTACACAATGGAATACTATGCAGCTATTAGGAAGAATAGTCATGAAATCTGCTTATAAATGGACTGACATGGAGAATATCATGTTGAGTAAAATTAGTCAGAAGGCAAGGAACAGGTATAGAATGACTGGACTCATTTGTGGGATATATATATATCCCACATATATATATGTGTATATATATCCCACATATATCACATATCATATATATATAATATGAGACTAACATCCAAGGTGAGGGTAAACGGGCTAGAAAGACAGGCCAATGGTTGGAAGCTTGCCACAAGAGTGTGTGTGTATGGGGAAGGGAGAAGAGAGAGGGGGAGTGGGAGGGGGAGAGAGAGAGAGAGAGAGAGAGAGAGTGAGAAAGAATAGTGGCAGGCGGTGGGATGGGAGAGGTAGTAGGGAAACTGGAACTATTGGTGGTGGGAAAAGCACACAGGTGAAAGAACAGGTATGGAACATTATTTGACTGAAATTCAATCATAAACAACTTTGGAAAATGTGTATACTGTGATTCAATCAATTAAGTAAAAAAAAACAAGACATCATTAAAATAATCTATTCTAAAATCCCCATCTTGGTATGATGTTGGAATTATGTATATGTGTATATGTGCAACCATCATTAACAGTATTGTAAATTATAGTACCTTATAAAAAAATGGCTTTTTAAAAAAAAAAAATTCAAACTATGTCCACCAAACAAATAAATTCCCCATCATAGTAATTTTGATGAAATTCTTCTAGGATCCATAACAAGTATTACTGAAATTTGTATGGAATTATACAACTCCCCAAACAGCCAAAGCAATTCTGAGAAAAAAGATGAGGGTCACTGCAATCACACTACAAAGTTAATAGTCAAAATTTTGTTGTGTTAAAATAAAGGTAGACTCAGATCAATGGACTCAAGAGCCTAGAGATAAATCCCTCAACTCTATGGACAGTTAATCTAAGAACTGTGTGCAGGAATTAGAGCAAGAAAGCCCTGTTCAACAGTGCTAGCAAAACTGGAGAGCCTTATTAAAAACAAAATATGAGATCCTTTCCTCACACCATACAGAACAAATTCAAACTGGGTGAGAGACCTCATGATTAGATCAAACAATGGCTGTAAAGCATTAGAAGGCTGTGGGAGGATGGAGGGTAGTTAAGATTGAGAAGGACCCATTATGACATCAGGTGGAAATGAACACTCTGGACAGGAACTAAGTGTTCAAAGTAGGTATAGGGATACTCATGGTAAACTTTTAGCATCTATATTGCAAACCATAATGCCTAAAATGAGAAAGAGAGAGATGCCTGCCATAAAACAGGCAGGGGTGGTAGGGTGCTTGGAGTGATAGAACAGTAGTGCTGGATAATTACACTGGTAGAGGGATGGGTGTCAGAACATAGTATGACTAAAACCCAATTGTGAACCTAACTTTTACAAACCCAGCTTCAGAAAAAAAAATTTAAAAACAGATGAGACCAGAATCCAAAAAAGAATAAATCTACAAAATATGGACCACAAGAGCAGTTGGCAAAGACAACAAAAGCAATAACGACTACATCAAATTATAAGGTTTTTACATAACAAAAGTAAAATCTAAAATACAGACAACATCCCAAATGAGAAAAAAATATCTGCATACCATATACCATAAAAATCCAAAATAAATACAAATAATTCCATCATAAAATGAGAAGATGATGAGTTACTTTCTCAAAGAATACAGCCAGCCAGTATGCATATGAAAAAGATTATATTATGTGGGAAAAAAAATCAAAATGACGAGTCATCACCTTACACCAGTGAGAATGGCATGTATCAAAAAGACTACAAACAGGCAGTTCGTGGGGATGTATAAAAAAGGAATTCTCATTCACTGTTGGTGGGAATATTATCTGATTCAGCCTCTATAGAAAATACTATGAAGATATCTCAAAAACAAAAATAAAAAAACCCAAGACACCCCACTAAGAAAAAAGCTTTACATATAAACAAGGGATCCCACATCTTGGTATCTACTTCAGGAACACAAAAACATTAATGTGTACAGATATATGCACAACTATGTTCCTAGTAGCCTTAAGTTTAATAGCCAGGATATAGAAGTGATCAAGTACATAACAGAAAGAAATTGTGATATATATATATATACTCTATTGTGTGTATACGTATATATGTGTATATATGTATATATATACACATACATGTATATGTGTGTGTGTGTTATACACACGCACACACACACAACAGAGTACTTTCCAGCTCTGAGAAAAGATAAAATCTTGCAGCTTGCTGCAACTTGGATAGAATTGGAGGGCGTCATATTAATAAAAAAAAGTCAGGAGAAGGGCATATTATTCGATCATCCCACTAATGTGTAGTAGACTGAGAAAGAAAATGGAACAAGACAGACTAATGACAAAACCTTAACCTTAGATTACAAAACCGAAAATTATAGCAGGGGGAAAGGGAGAGAAAAAAGTGGACTAGAAGTGACATAAGGACAGTGGTAAAGATTACTGGCCACTTTGGTGATAGTAAAAGTGCAATAAATTTGTACATCAAAACCATAAAACTTAGCACATTTTAAACTACATTAAAAAAATTAAGCAAGTGTGAAAATTAGTGATAGGAGAGTTTTAATTTTTTTTTTAACTGAACAACAATATTTTTTCTTTGTTTTCTAAGAGCTTTTGCTTATACCCATGTTACTATTATTATTTACCTAATGTCATCAATTGGTTTATTCCTGTGACAATTCTTTCACATTCTTCATCCCTAGGGCTGGACCCCCATTCTCCATCAAGAGGTTTATAGATCAATGATCTACATTCTACATCAGTTAAGGGAACACTGGTACCTAGTTCTTCAGGAAATACAGCTGAAACACACAGAAAAGAAAAAAAGAGCGGGTTTAGTTAAAATAGGGGGAAATTTATTAATATTTAGGTTACCTTTTAAAAAGCAGAGTTAGAATTCATCTTCAATCCCTCTCAACCTCCCTGCCCCCACCGCACGGTCTTGAGCACCTCAGGGTACTACTTGCATGGCCCCCAGTACCACAGGGTCCAAGTAGTACTGCATCACTGAGCCAAAGCACTGAAATATCAGGCATACAGAGGCTAAGTATTGCTAGAATCCAGGGAATCCAGCACACTGCTTGGAGAGACCAGTACCCTCAAAATAAAAAGCAGAACTTTAATATCACAGAATTAAAAGATAGCTTTATAAATATTTGTCAAGTATTCCTTTATTTTACAAGCAGAAAGCATGTTTTCTGGGATGATTGCACTGTTGCACAGTCATCCCACTGTTCATCGATTTGCTCGAGTGGGCACCAGTAACGTCTCCATTGTGAGACTTGTTGTTACTGTTTTTGGCATATCGAATATGCCACGGGTAGCTTGTCAGGCTCTGCCGTACGGGCAGGATACTCTCGGTAGCTTGCTGGGCTCTCCGAGAGGGATGGAGGAATCGAACCCAGGTTGGCTGTGTGCAAGGCAAATGCCCTAGCCATTGTGCTATAGCTCCAGTCTGGGATCATTATAACAAATAATTAAAAAATAACTTTATAAACAATTATATGAATATGCAAATTACATTTAAAAACTATCTCACTATTTCACCATTACCATCAAATATGGTAAAAGATAAATTATTTCTATGAAATGATACAAATTTATATTTTCTGGATAATTATAATACCCTATATTTTTATAAAACATACAAAATAAAACTAAATGAAAGTGTTTTTTCCAGGAATGTGTAAGTTTCATTTCTTTTGTCTTTTTTTTTGGGGGGGTTGCCATACCTGGGGGTACTCAGGTCTTCCTCCTAGCTCTGTGCTCACAGATTATTCTAAGTAATATACAAGGAACCATACATGGTGCTGAGGCTGGCCAAGTGCAAAGCAACTTAACCCCTGTAGTTATCTCTCTAGTCCCTAATTTTCATTTTTAAAAAATGTAGAAAGGGCCCAGAAAGTACCACCAGTAGTGATATCTGAGCACAGATCCAGGATTTATGCCCTAAGCACCATTGGGTTTTAGTTCAAAACCAAACAAAGCAAAATTACAGAAATAGAAAACTGATGACTGATAGATGAGACTTAAGCTTGATGATGGTATGCTTTCTGCTTGCTGAATGCTGAACACTCTATTCAAGAAAATCATGGTGGAACTGACAAAATCTACGAAGATGCCAGGTAACTTTTCTTTTAAATAAGATTTCATCAGAGAAATAATGGGTAATAGGCTATTACTTATATATAATCAGAATTCTTCCTCTTCCCCAAATGTAATTAAACTCAATGAACGCATAATAAAGTAGAACAGGAAATACAAAATCCCCATATATATCAGGATAAGAAAGAAATAGTACATTAGCTTGTTTCTGCCATATACACAACAGGACAATATGAGGTCAAATGATACAAAAGTAACAAAAGCAGAAGATAAATCAAGAGTACAATTTAAAACATCTTTGAGTTCCAAATAACTCCAATTTAGCAGAGAGAAAAATACATTAATAAAAAATGTACATTATTAGTGTTAGATTTTCAGTGATAAGACTTCTAGAAAAAGCTGGTTTTATAAAATCTAAGCATGACTATGTTTTCACTCCTAAGGTTTGCCATACTGCATTTATTTTTTCCAAGTTTTCTCTTCTTGATAATAAGCGACTTCATAATTATTTCTACCATGGTAAAAGTTAATTTATATTTTCTAGAAAAAATTCTATAAAATAGATGAAAGACATTCTATAAAACATCTGATTATCTTACAGATCCTTTAATTTTCAGTTTTTCTTTGTGTATGATAAACCCAGCCATGTTCAAAGATTACACTGAGGAATTACTCCTGGAGGTGCAGAAAACTGAACCGGGATCAGCTGTGCCCAAGGCAAGTGGCTTACCCTCTGTACTATATCTTTGGCCCTCATCTTAGAGATCCTATTTTATAGAGTTATATATTGTTTTAAGAAATGCAAATAATTTGTACAAGTATTCATCACATTGATGCTGGTCATCAACGTGATGAGTACTTGTACATCACCAAGATCGAGAAAGGCAGCAAGGCGGCAGGGGAGCAGCTCCTGGCGGGAGACAAGATCATGGGCATCGACATGGGATTGTCAGGGTCTTGTGGTGAGGTCAGGCACGTCCACCCATGTTCCCACACGGCAGCTGAGTGGGGGCAGAGGCGAGCGCTCTGTGCATGCATGAGTGCATGTCTGTGTACATGTGTGGACATGCAGGCCTGTATCGGACCCCACATGCCTGCAGAGGTACAGATGCTGGCCAAGGACTGAGCTAGGTTTCAAAGTCAAAGACTGCTTTTTGCCCCATCACTTAAGACTACTTATTTAGACCTACTGAGATTTTGGTGTATTTAATTTTTTAAGGACTGGAGCAACAGCACAGTGGGTAGGGCATTTGCCTTGCATGCGGCTGACCCGTGTTCCATTCCTTCGTCCCTCTTAGAGATCCCGGCAAGCTTCCGAGTATCCCGCCCGCACAGCAGAGCCTGGAAAGCTACCCATGGCGTATTCGATATGCCAAAAACAGTAACAACAAGTCTCAAATGGAGACGGTACTGGTGCCTGCTCGAGCAAATCGATGAGCCGTAGGAGGAGAGTGCTACAGTGCAGTCCTACTTATCACATTATTACCCTTTATGATAATTATGAATTATCTAGGATACAATCTTTGTAATTATTTAACAGTCACATGTACTGTATTTCTGTATTTTGCATTTATATTGCTGTTACGGGGGTATAAATGGGCTGTTGAGCAACCCTAAGTAGTAGTAGTTGTCAAGTGATGCTGCCAGGATATAAGCTAAGGCTTCACACCTTTTGGAAAGAACTTGACTTTGAATTGCATCCCTAGTTGATGACCAGCATCAATATATATTGGTGAGCACCATATATCCAGGATTGTGTTAACGTGTTAACTAGCTTGTGTTAATAATATTTTAGGAACTGTAACAAAAATGGCAATCAGATAGAAAATATTCGTCAGGTTTCATCTATACTTCACTGCGTAAGCTAAGTCATACTTAACTCCCAAATGCTAAGACAAAAGTACATGCAAGGGAATATTATTACTGATTTTAACTCCCTCCCCAATGTGTCTAAAATAAGCACATTACATATAAAATATCATTTAGCTCACACAGCAGCACTATAAGACTAAGTCCTAAAATCAGGGGTTTTGAAATTTTAAGGAAACTGCAAAACATTAGCAGATGATGACAGACTTAGAATATATATCTATCTCAACCAGAACTCCAAACTTTTTTTGTTTTCATTTACTTTTGTCTTAGGGCCACACACAGCAGAACTCAGCTTCACTCCTGGTGGGCTCAGATGATAATATGGGGTGCTGCTGACTGAACCCAGATCAGCCCCATGCAAGGCAAGTGCTTTACCTCCAGTCCCTAAAGACGTACAAATTCTTTTTTTTTTTTGTATTATTTTTTATTCATTTTATTGAATCACAGTGAAATAGTTACAAAGCTTTCGTGTTTGAGTTTCAGTCATACACTGATCTAACACCCATCCCTTCACCATTGTACATTTTCCACCACCAATGTTCCCAGTATCCCCCTCACCCTGCCCCCCATCCCAATCTTTCTCCTGTCTCTATGGCAGAAAATTTCCTTCTTACTCTCTGCTTTTGGGCATTATGGTTTGCAATACAGATACTGAGAGGCCATCATGCTTGGTCCTTTGTCTAATTTCAGGACACATCTCCCATCCTGGCGATCCTTCCAAATGTAATTGACTTAGTGATCCCTTCACTATCCCAGTTGCCTTTTTCCCCATCTCATGAGGTAGAAGCACAGATTATTATATGATACTGTTATATTCAAAATACTGTGGAGTCACAAAAATATTGTGGTTTCTGACTGCTCATCTTCTAGGAGTGAATAATTTTAGTAAAACACTTTCATGTTTTGCCGTAAATTCAATCTTTCTGTTAGACTATGAATTTCACATGATTCCTAGTTGGTCCCTGGTAGCACCAAAAGGAAAATAAGTGGGAAAGGACAGATTTATTCTTGTTTATAGGTATGCCAGTCCCACCACACTCTACCAATAGCAGGTGCAATAATAAGTTATTTGCGGAATGACTATTTTCCATTTGATGTTTTCTGGAAATTTACTGTAGTAGCAATTTAGACTTTAAGAAATGAATTCACAAAATCCAATTCACACTTACCATTATTAGGTATAAGCTCCATATCCCAAGGACTCATCTTTTCTGTATCTCCATTGTCCCAGCTTAAAGGAAGAAAAATCTTTATATTAAGAAAATCTAAATATTGTACTATCATTTTTTAAAAATTATATTACAAAAATAGTATTTTTTAAAAACTTTATCACTTTAGTAACAGATGGAAAAAAGATTCAAAGCCTGTCAAGGTTAAAGTAAAAATAAAATATTTACTTACCAAACATTATAGCACTGAAACAAACTATCAGGGTACTCAGGTTGAAGAGGTTCCTGGCTTTCAATTGTTCCAAACCACCAGGCATCATCTATGACTGATCTGAAACGGTCACCTGTACAAGAACAAAAATCATCTTATTACTCTGAAATGTACTGCTGCTACTGTCATTCCCTTTATCCAATGTCTACCTCTAAAATACTTAGAACTGCACATATGATTTCAGAAGACATATTAAGAGTGACCTACAGTCACTCTAGAAATACTGAGGGAGATGATACTTAGTAAATACATCTAAAGTGATTTACTGATTTACAATTTTAGGGCCATTACTTACATTAGGATAAAGAGAAATTCACTCTTACCTTAACTGTTTTATAAAGCAATCTAGCATATAAAATTTATCATCAGGACTAGGTTCAAACTTTTCACTCAAATAAAAATAGATAATTCATATTCAAAAAATATTTAGTCTCTTTCATTTCTTACTTTCTATAAAAGTCTCCCCAGCAAACAAGACTCCAGCTACAAATAACAAAAATATTCTAATCTGTTTTCCTTTGTATCAATCCTACAACACTCATTTTCCCTATCTATTAAAAAAAAAACACCCTAAGCTTTGTAAAAACAGCACTTCTTGTGCTTATTTTCTTACCCAAATGCTTTTAGATAGTATTCTATTACTGAAACTACTTTCTCCAAAAATCCTGAACAAAGTTATTTGTTTTAGCTTCCCTCTGTGTTGAAAACTGAACTACTTTCTTCCTTTCTGTAATGCTTTTTCTTCCTGTTTTTCACTCTACTTAGTAATTTTTATCCTAGCTCATTTAGGGTAGAGTAAGAAAGGCTTTAGAGTTTATGCAAGCTATTTGTTACTTTGAACCAATTTACAGCAAAGCTCATTGTTTTATTTTGAAAAACATAGAGAGAACAATATTCACGTCCTCATTTATACAAAAAATTTTAAAAAGTATAAAGGCAGACAGCAAATTAAAAATTAAACAAAATAAAATTAGTTATTAAACAAGTTTGAACCAGAAGTCAAAAAAAATAATTGTATATGCAGGTAAGTGCCGCACAGAGACAACACTTGGAATGAGTAAATATCTGAACTCAAGTTCAGATACAAGCATCAAATAGCCACTATTAAGAAACATTAATTTGAGTCAGAAGCAAGTATGTAAGCAGTCACTGGTAAGAAGGTATTCATTACTACATTTCAAATCTCTTAACTGCTTCTCATATGTGCTATCAGTGACACAAATCTGAGAAGCTATAAATTTAATAGAGAGCATTTTTGAGACCACCACAACTGAGAGTAAATTCAATGAGTTTTGTAGAGCTATTCAGAAGAACTCAAATTGTGCCTAACCATAATGAATGATACTACAAAATGATAACAGTGAAGCTAAGAAAAGATTCACTATTCAGAGTAAGTCTAAAAATTACTTAGCAGATTAAATTACTGCTAATGTAATTTTTAAAGGAGGCAGGGCAGGCAGATAACATGTATCCTGAGAAATAAAAGATCAACTAGTACTAACTTTAAAATATAAATCTATAAACTTATAGATTAAAAACTGCAAAATCCAAATGAGAAAATTCTGTACATCCATTTTGAAATATCTTTGATTTGTCCAATGCTTGTCATATTTCTTGGCTTAGGTTGTTATCAGTTCAATTCTGGAAAATTCCTGGACTCTGACTGCTAATATCTGTTCTGCAAATTATTGGCAGATGCATGTCCTTAAAAAAATAAAATTTATATTATCAGGTAACATGCTAATAACTTAAAAAAATGTACCAAAGGCTTATAACCCAAACCAAGAAAAACACTTTTAAGCATTTCTTCTTGAATTTACTTACAAATTTCTAAAGAGTATATAGCTATTTCTTCAATTTTAAACATTAAGTATTGATGTTCTTTCCAAACAGCTGCACATAAAAGATATACATTTTACTTACTCCATAATCAAATTTTCTACTGTAACAAGTACTATTTCCTACAGAACTTACCACTATTTTTTATTATTAAATTTGTCTTTCCTTTTTAAAGAAAAAGAAATCTTCTTTAAGCCTCCCCTGACTTTGTATTTTAAGATTTATAAAGAAATCTTCTCTTATTCTCTAAGAGATCAAACTATAAGATCCCCCATTAAAATTTTTCAAAAGGTTAAAAACGCTAGATAATGTAACAGTCCCTTTTTTCTGTTTTTCACTGGTTCTATGAGTACTTCACTAAAGAGTACAATCTTTAGGATTAGTTGCTTTCCATACTTGCTAAGTAGATGCTACATGCTCTTAGTCAATAAACTCTCTCTCTTTAGCCTATGACATATTAACACTTTTGGTGATTAATAGTCATACTGCTGAATTTCCCCATTTCTCTTTTTTCTTTTCTTTGGAAAGGAGTCTTGGGCCATACCCTTCAATGCTCAGGGCTTACTTACTCTTCCCTCTATGCTGAGATCATTCCTGGCAGTACTTAGGGAACACGTGGTGCCAAGGATGGAACCAGGGTCAGCTGCATGCAAGTATAGCACGTTGTTCCTGTACTATTCCTCCCTTCACATTGCCCTCATCTTTCATGTTTAGAGTATACATGTACATTTTTAAGCTAACAAAACCCAAGAAAAGACAAATCATCATGCTAATCTAGTACTTTCTAATGACTCTAAAGGCAGACTAGAATGGCAATATCAATTGATGGGTGTTCTCAAACCAAGTAACATATGCACTATATCCCACTGGAAGATGACAAAGACTGCCCCTCTGAATTTTGAAAAATCAGTGTTCTAATATAACCATATGCATTCAAATGCCAGAAACTTACAAAGATCTTAAAGTTTGAGACTTGACAAAATTAACAAAAAATGAACTAAAATCTAGTAAATTAATTATTTACCAATTAATAATCAGTCCAAATTATTGAAAATGTGGGGCCAGACTGATAGTATTGGCAGGGTGCTTGCCTTGCATACCGCCAACCCAGGTTCAATCCCTAGTATCCTATATGATTCTCTGAGCCTGTGAGGAATGATCCCTGAGTTCAGAGAAGGGAGTAAGCTATGAGCACCAATGGATGTGAACCATAAACAAAAACAAAGATAAAATTATTAAAAATATTCACAAGAAAGACTGCTTCAAATTTGAATTATGAGTACTTTGGGATAAAAATTTTATTTAGCGTGCAGAAGAACTAGAAAAAATAATTTATAAACACTCCTTATAACAGTAACCACATACAGAAAAATGTTGGAATTCCAGTATGAATGAGATTAAAAGTGTTTTCAGTCTTTAAAACAACTCTGGAAAAATACCTAACACAGTATCTTACTTTGCTACTAATTTTTCTCGAAATGACTAAATACTTTCTCTGTTATCTTTTTCTAAGTTACAATAGTAAGTCACTTATATTTAAAATTAACAAAGATCTATGGCTTCTAAGTAAGTTACCCACCTATATTCCACCGCCTATATTTTGCGTCGTCAAATTGTTGTCTCAAGACTAGGAAATCTATAACATCAGGCATATCATGGTATCTATTTACAAATAGAAACATAGTGATTAGGCCACATACCTAAAACTATTTAAAAGATGCTCAAATTTATCTGAATCTTGAAAAACAATCTACAATAATAAGAAACCATTGTCTCTTTCAATAGTCCTTACTTCATGGTAAATGATCCGCCTGTCAGTTTACCAGTATCAGGATCTAGAAAAGCAAGTTTAAGGCAGCAAAGAGTAGGCAATCCCACTTCATATTTTATGCCAACTATTTTCATCAATTCTTGTTCCTGAGGAAGATACATAAAATAAGAAACCAATAAAATGCTATGCATAGCTAAGAAAATAATTGTTTTAAATTTAAGCAGGTGATTACAGTATATATATAAACATTCACTGAGCTTTGTACTTAAGCTTTGTGCACTGTATGGAATTCAGTCATAACTCAATAAAACGAAAAAGAAAAATAAAGATGGGGAAAATACAGAGACAATTTAGCAGACAGGGTGACTTTAAATTTGTACAGTATACATTGTTTCTTTAAAACTTGATACCTTATATTCCTCGTTTTTTTTTTCTTTTTTGGGTCACACCAGGCAATGCCCAGGGGTTACTCTTGGCTTATGCACTCAGGAATTACTCTTGGCAGTGCTCCGGGGACCATATGGGATGGTGGGAATCGAACCCGGGTCGGCAGCGTGCAGGGCAAATGCCCTACCCTCTGTGATAGAGGTATTTAAGTTATAATGATCCCAGACTGGAGCGATAGCACAGTGGGTAGAACATTTGCCTTGCAGATGGCCGACCTGGGTTCAATTTCTCTGTTCCTCTCCGAGAGCTCGGCAAGCTACGGAGAATATCTTGCCCGCACAGCACGGCCTGGCAAGTTACCCGTGACATATTCGATATGCCAAAAACAGTACCAAGTCTCACAATGGAGATGTTTACTGGTGCACGCTAGAGCAAATCGATGAGCAATGAAATGACAGTGCTACAGTGCTACCTTATATTCCTTAGAACTGCTTCAATTAAAACATCATCATGATACAGGTTTTCTTCCCACTGGGGTGTAACTGATGTGTACATTAATTTCAGATGTAAAACACAATTGGATATTTGAATAAATTGCAAATGGTACAGTACTTATAGAAGAAATATTAACAGTAAATATGATTTTTTCCAAACTCTACCACAACTGGATTATTAGACAATGAACATCATACCCGTAGTTCCATTTTATGCCACGGCTGTTTTTTGGGATTGATACTGTAAATTTTATTTTTCCGGGCCATTTCAACATATGCTTCATGACCTTGTCGGAAATAATAAACCTGAAAAATAAATAGTCACATTTAAAAAAGCTTGAAGATGAGAATAGAGAGTACAAGAGAGTAAGGCACTTGCCTTGCACATGCAAGACATATTAAATTGCACATAATCTACCTAATCCCTGGCAACTGATATGGTTTCCCAAGCCCAACCAGGAGTGATCCCTGTGCACCACTGGGAGCAGCCATAAAATCAGAATATAAAAAATAAAAAGGCTTGAAGATGCTTCTTTCAAACTGAATAAACAAAGAATCACTTAAAAACTACAAAGCATTTAAAGTTCTTTGAACGCAAATAAATTCTATTATCTTTTTTCTTTTCCTCCAATCTTCTCTCACTCCATCCCCTCCATGTACAAATAACTGGCAAAATTTTAGGGCCTAAGAGAGCCTAATTGCAAGCTCTCCCACATGCTTTGCATTGTCTGTCATTATATGTGGTTCCATACCCAGCAACACACATTTCCTTTAGCACAGAGCTGTACTAGTCCCCAGCCAATACTAGGTATGGTTCCAATTCAAAAAAGCATACAAAACCCTGCAAAATATTTCAACTAATGTTCTAACTTTCCCTCGATTTTTTTCTTTATTCTATTATAATAACCAAAAATGTAACATAACCTTGCAAATACATTAGAAGTAAGGTAAGTAGGGTTTTGTTCTTTGCTTTAATTTTACCATTTTATTCTTGGATTCTAACTGCAGCGTTTCCTATCCCCACCTCGGCACCCCTCCAGAGAGAGCAGAAGACACAAGGGGTTCTTTCTCTTTGTTCAATTAAGGTAGATTTCTAGGGATTGATTTATTTATTTTCTGGAAAGGGGGCTAAATAAATCTGGGAACCTCTGCTTTAAATCTATATTGCATAAGAAAGTAAAGTAACCAAGAGTCAGGATTAGTCAAGATTTTCATTTACTTTTGTGGAAGTACTTCAAACAACTTACTTTGAAATGTAAAATGTGCATATAACCCATCTATGTTATCTTTATAAAGATAACAAAGAATATGTCCTCATTTTATAAAGGTTAAATTTAAATGACCCTCAATTAAATATTATAAGACTGAGATTTGAATCCGACACATATTCTACATAACTGAGACTTGAACCTTGGTGTGAGACTTAAGTCTGACAAAAATGTTCTTCCCTAAATAGTTCGTTTTAAAATGCCATTAAGTTTTTTAGTGGTACCTACAAGTTCTTAGTATCATATTGGGATATCCCTCGTTCAACATATTTTTAATTCTTACAGTGTCATTGCTCCAAGTGCATAAATCGTTAAATGTAAGATGGACACTGAAAAATGAGAACCTACTTGTTTAAGCATGAACAACTGAAAGAATTTACATTCCAGAAGGAAATTATTCAGGCCAGCAGGTACAGCAGGTAGGGCATTAGCCTTGCACATGGCCAACCCAAGTTAAATCCCCAGCATCTTGTATAGTTTCTGGTCCCCCCAAGCACCACCAGGATTAACTGCTGAGTGCAGAGCCAGGAGTAACCCCTGAACATCGCTGAGTATAGCCAATCCCTCCACCCCCATGAAGATAAATTATTCAAAACGAATTGCACACTTTCACACCATTCCATCCTGACATAATAAATTGCATCTATTCTATCAAGTATCTTACTATACAATGTCAGGATCCATCGCTGCACTGAACTGGAACAATGTAGTAATCCTGTGGGCTCTTTAAATCTTCTTAGATAAGTATTACGTAAAGAAGTTATTTCAAACTGTTTTCTACAGCTCTCTTGCAATGTAATCTTTTCGTTTTCATTTTTTACTGTCATCTGCCACCTGCTACTTTCTAAGGCTAATTAGTTTGCATGACTTAAAAGGTGTCATGCAATTTAATTTAATTTAATTTCTAACTGCTAATCACTGAGATATAATCCCATCTCCTAACATTCAAACATAAAATAAGAAGATGTGAACCTCTCGAGTAAAATGTTTTAAAATTTCTAGGTACACTCTATAAAATCATGAGCAGACTTTCAAAAAAATAATTTCTTATTCTAAGATAATAGGCTTTTTCAAGAAAGATCTAATTATCAACTATAGCTATTTAAACAACTTTCATGAAACAGAAGGAACCTAAAATGCCAATTACATTTTTATTTAAACCTGCAGTTAAGAAAAAATTGTGTATTTTAATTTAGAAAATAAAACCTAATAATACATCCTAGGGTCAGAACTATAGCACAACAGATAGGGCAGTTAGGTGTTTTCTTGTACACAGTTGACCCATATTTGATCCCTGGCATTACATAAATTCTCTCCTGATTCTCTCCAGGAGTGATCTCTAAGTGGAGAGTCAGGACTAGGACCTGAGCACTGCCAGGTTAAGGGTTTAAAAAAAAAAAATAGAAAAAGAAAACCAAATAAATCCAAATCCATCCTATAGCCAGGAAAATAACTCAAGTAAGTAAGGCAATAAGGCACATGTCTGGATAAGCGCTGGCTTTAAATCTAATTCTTGGTAGTACCTGGTCATCAACACACTGGACATGACTAGCTGAGCTCTGAGAAGTGTACTGCTTTGGGTTCAGTACCATAAGGCTCACTAGACATAGTATCTCGAGAGTGGTTCTTGGGTCCCCTCAACGCTGTTGGAGGTCTAACCTTATTTAAAAAGTGAAAAATACATTTCTAGGTATTAAAATGCTAAAGATTTTTTCTATTCTTAAATAATTGCTACTGTAATAACTATAGTAGTCTCAAAAAAAAAAAATTAGAGCTTTTCTCCTACTTGGATTTTTCTCCTAACTATAGCTTGAATGTAATAGGTGCAATTTTCTAAAGATTTGCTTCAAGAACTATTAAAAAATGTTTAAAGTTAGTTACAAGAAATAAATAGAAGTTTTAAGTTTGAAAGTGTAGTTACAATTTCTTAAGTTCTGCTTTAAGATCTATTAAAAATATTAAGGTTAATTGGAAGAAATAAATACAGGATGTTTTAAAAAATTTTAAAAGTACCTCATCACCCATCTGTGGCACAAACGGGCATCTTCGGGGAATAGTATCTGTAATCCAAGTTGAAGGTAACCATTCTTCTAGAGTCAAGCCATTTTCTGTTAGTTCTCCTACAGCCAATCTCTAAGAGTTTAGAACATTATAAAATATTACTATCATAAAAGTATTCATCTGTCAATCTGTCCTTTAACTCTAAATGTAGTTAAACAGGAGAGAGGGAGAGTAGTTTGCACAAAAATGTTCTTAAAACCTTATTCTGAGAAGACGGCATTAGCGGTGACAGAAGTTTCTCAATCTTTTCAAATCACTGCATAAAAAAATTATTAATACTAAAACCCTACAAAATTCACATCAAAGATATCAATATATTTCCATAAACTCCACCCCATATAAAACCTGTATTCTTTGCTAAAAATTCTAGCAGTTCAAGAGGTACGCTGTAAGACTGAACATGATGGCCATTCAAGACTTGCATTGCAGACCACGACACCCTAAAGAAGAGAGAGAGAGTAAAAGGGAATGCGCCTGCCACAGATGGAGGGGGGCGGAGGGGGGCGGAGGGGGGATGGGAGGTATATTGGGAACACTGGTGGTGGAGAACGGGCACTGGTAGAGAGATGGGTACTTGATCATTGTATGACTGAAACATAAGCATGAAAGTTTGTAAGTCTGTAACTGTACCTCAGGGTGATTCATTAAATAAAAACTTTTTAAAAAATTCTAGCAGTTCATTAACACTTTATGTACTAAAACAAGACATAAAAGTTTGCCTAAAATTCAGTTTGGGTCCAGTTCAAAAACAAAAAGTTTTGGTTCAATGTTTGGGCATTAAATCCTAAATTTTATCTTTTATTTCCCTCCTTAAAATAGTCACCATTTTGAGTTAACACAAATTCACTTAAACAAGTTGACATCGGCACATACATCCAACAACACACACTTGAATGCCTTAATTGAAACAAACTGACATGCCAATGTAGACCTGCTCAAGAAACAATGCCACAACTTGACACTAGGGACAATTTGTAGCAACATTCATTTTCTTCTTCCAATTAACTGTTTCTTGCTAATTCTCACACACAGAAAGATCACTCTTTGGAGAGTAGAGTAGGGAATAAAAATTTAGGTATCTTTCTATCTCTCTATACATAAATATAAACGTGTGTGTGTGTGTCTTTATAAACAAGCCATTAGAGAATTTCAGGAATTAAAAAGATTATTCTGGATGCATCAGAGGAAGGAACTGTAAATAATGGCCTATGTCCCAAGTCCAGTCTATTAGTTTCTTGTATGAATCAAAATTTTCTTGGAACACAGTTGTTATTTGCTTTCCTGGCTGTTTGTTTTCAGGTTACCCTGGAAGAGTAGCTGGCCCTCTATAGAAAAACAAGATTTATATTTGTTTTAGAACAGAAGAAAATGATATAACAAAGACAAACAGAAGGCTATATATTTAAAACAAATTAGTGTTCATGCTAGTTCATATGATTATCATAGCAAAGTAAAGACATGTGTTGAACATATTTAGAAAACAGAACTATAAAAATTTCTTGATGACCAGATGCGGAACATGAGAGAAAAGGCAGTTAAGGAAGACTCTAAGGGGTTTGATGGAAACAATTGTAAGGAGTAAAAGGAGTTTGAGAAAAAAACTTACAAAATAAGTTGTGTATAAGAAAGAATTTAAATAACTTGATTTATTAAACTTATTATGTCCAATTAACAAGTAGAATGAGTATACCAGTTACACGCACAGGATTTGTTACCTACATATAGTGAGGTTGAGTTGTTTGAAAAAGTTTACCAGTAATTTATTAAAAATAAAAATGGAATAAAAGTCTAAAAAATGTTATACTATTTTAAAGCATATTAGATCAAATGATGTTGCACACATGGAAAAGTGAAAATATCAAGTAATGATGTAAAACCACATAAGTAAACAGTGTTTCTCAGATAACAAGATTAAGAAATATTTTCTCTACTTTTATATCAACTGGTTGGCTAACATCAAATTATGTAAACAAAATATAAATTGAAAGGAATATTCTATAGTAACTTAATCTTATATTAAAAATTCCCCCCATAAATATAAAGGCAGAAAGAGCTAGCCACATTACTTTAACACAGTGAAACAAAAACATGTCAAATAGTAGTGTAATCAAATGTGGCACTGTATAAAGAAGTCCAAGTTTAGTTTGTGGATAATTATCAAATCAAGGTGAACCAGATCCATCAAAATGCACTCTTATGAAGAAAGATTTTTCTCTTAATGACATGCCATCAGAACTTTAAAGTTTAAAACTGTCTTAACATTTAAAGATAAATTATCTTCTTTAAAAATGGCTAAATTAGTTTTAACTACTCTGTCTACCATAAAACATTAATGTCAGCCTATAAATATCATCACTGAAAAGCAAAACAGAAATGTGGGTAAGCACATGTAATATTCTCTTTGGTTAACCTTCTCTAGATAAAAGCAAAGGTGTTGATAAGAAAATCAGACTGTGGATTCAAATGAAAAAAATTCACAATTAGGACTAATAGATAGCTCCTAGAACTGGAGTACATGCTCTCCATGCTCCTGCCTGGTCCGAAAGTACCATTAGGAGTGTCCTTTGAATACTAGTTAGGAGCAGTCCATGAACACTGGTGGGTGTGGCCACAACCCCCAAAACAAAGAGTAGTTCTCAAGATAGAACAAACAAGAGTTCAAATGATGAACTCAACACTTAAGACCAATGCATTCTTTATTTTTGCAAATCTCACTGGGTAAGAAGACTATAAAGTCTCCCTGGTATTTAATTCTATTAATGAGAACATTTAATATTAAAAATGGTAAAATTAAAAAATAAAACCTTCCTTTCATTGAATCAAATATACTTCCCATTTAAATGGGACAGAATTTTTTGGACAACAGAAATAAATTATGTTCATGTATTTTACTTAAAAGTAAATGTAGGGAGCCTGAGATAGTATAGCCAGTAGGGAGCTTGCTTGGCATGCAGCAAACCCAGGTTCAATCCCTGGCATCCAATGATACCCTGAGCAATGCCATGATTAATTCCTGAGTGCAGAGCCAGGAGTAACCTCTGAGCATCGCCAAGTATGGCCCCAAAACAAAAACCCAAAAAAGTAAATGTAAAATTTCTCATTTAAAAAAAAAAATTGCAATTTCATAAGAACTACTAATTATTTCTGTAACATTAGTTAGTGGTCTCTGATTTAAAATGTACACATCATCTCTATTTCTACAGACCTAAAGATTAACTAACTAATTATAAATCATACATATGCTCTATAAATTAATGAAGGCTAGCTACAATAGTAGTACTTTATTTTTGTATGCATATCTTGTGATATCATGACAAGTTTTTCCTACTTTATTAGATGTGAAGTTTCCCAGTCACATTCTTTTCATTTTCACACTAACAATAAGGATGACTAAGTAATTATTATTTCATCGTATTATGCTTTTATGCATAAAATCCTACCAGATTTCCAAGAAATATCTGCTCCCTGGATTAAGTACTCAATACTCTCAAATGGCTAACAAATAATATAAAACTTGAATATATTGTGGCATACTTGGTAACTACTGTGAACTCCTCAGTTTTTCCTATTACTACTCATTACTACACTCAACAGTATTTACTTATCATCAACTAGTTAAATGCATGCTTTGTTTTCATACAAAACATTAACTTAAAAGAGTGAGGAGATTATTGGTTAGGGTAAATGCTTAGCATGTGTTCAATCTGAGGTTTAATTTCCTGTACTACTAAGTTCCTGAAGCATCTACAAGGTACTGCTGGGTGTGGCAATGAAAGCTCCCAGCACTGGTGTGGTGGCCAGATAATGTCCAGCACCACACAAATAAACATCACATCCTTATACCCTTGTACTGACCCACTAGCACAGGTATCAAGCACATTGCAAGAGGTGCTGAGGCCTCCTAAGCATCAACTGGGAAACCCCTATCTTTATAAATATAATTAGACACTTATTTATATTTATACATACACACACACAAAAAGAATCACCTTCTGTTTTCTTTCTTTGGGCTTCTTTTTCTTTGGTGATATTGGTCCATCTTTTTCTTCATTAATTTTTTTCCTTTCTTTCTTAATCTGTTTTTGCTTCTGTTTTTCATCATCTTCTTCATCTGAACTGCTTTCTGTTTTCTTGGTTTTATGCTTAGGAACTTTCTTTGGTGGCTGCAAGTTAATTCCTGCATCTGCTGTCCAGTCAGAATAATCACTGGAGTAGTCACTACAAGAATTTAATTACACACATAAGATATGTATAAAGTTGTTAAAAGGAAAGATTTCAGATCGGTACATACTAAATTAACTAAAAATCTTTCCCTAACTTTCAACTCATCGACTACTTTTTATTGTTGTTTACGGGTCACACACGCTGGACTCAGGATCACTCCTGATGAAGCTGAGGGACTACAGGCAGTGCTGGGGATCTGAGTCAGTCACTGCAAGGCAAGTGCCCTACCTGCTATACTCACCTCGGGTCCTCATCATCTACTTTACTACTAGGTGTAACTTAAATAGCTAAAAGATTTTTTACAAATACAATATAAAAACCCTTATTAAAAACAAATTAAATGAATCATGATTATATATTATTTCCGTTCAAAAAATACTAATTTCTGGTGCTAGAAATACATTAGAAATATTTTGGGAATATGAAACTAAGAAGCAAACTGCCACTGTCTTAAATTCTGGCAACAGCAAAAAAGAATAGCCTTGCATAACACATATAACATACGAAGCAACGATACCAAGAAGGAAATACAGCGATTACTTTTCTTGGGAAGTAGGGACAGAGTGAACTCTCACTGGGGATCACTGATGCCTTCATGCTGACTGATACTGCACAGGTAAAATCAGAAGTGCTTCTTGTCCAGTGGAGAGTGTACTGGTAAACTTTACTCAGCCATCTACACATGCCTGAGTTAGTATAAGGTAGACCTAAGGTTTCTGTAGATGATGAATAAAGTTTGCAAATACACCTGTGATTCAGAAAATAGAGGCTTTAGTATTTATTTTCTAATTCTTTTCATTTTACCTTTGGAAGAAGTTTTACTAATCCAATACTGCAGAGAATCTGGTTATGCTATCTTCTGTTTACATTTCAGTGTGTAAGACTATAATTTCATAGTTTTATAAATACAAATGTTTGAAAATAATTTAAAATATACTATATAGAACTGGAGCTATAGCACAGCAGGTAGGGCGTTTGTCTTGCACGCAGCCAACTAGGGTTTGATTTCTCTGTCCCTCTCGGAGAGCCCAGCAAGCTACTGAGAGTATCCCACCCACACAGCAGAGCCCGGCAAGCTACCCATGGCAAATTCGATATGCCAAAACTAGTAACAAGTCTCACAATGGAGGCGATACTAGTGCCCACTCGAGCAAATTAATGAACAATGGGATGATAGTGCATATTGTGGCAAGAGTATTTGCCTTGCACATGGCCAACCTGGGTTAAATTACTGGCATTCTATATAGTATCCGTGAGCTTGCCTGCCAGGAGTGATCATCACTGAGCACAGAGTCAGGAGTAAGCCCTGAGCAAGACTGGATGTTGCCCAGAAACAAAAACTAAACCATATATAAACTATAGCAAAGTCAATTAACATGCCTACCTATATGTTACAATGTGTGACCACACTCCATACTGCTGGTAGTTCCAATACCAGAAAGACAGACTTTTCTGGAATTTGAAAATAAAGTTTTCTACCACTGTCACTTCTACATAGGCATTTGTTAACATCTTCCTAAAAGTAATCATTACAACAAGAATCAAATAATGATGGTATTTTCTGGTATGATTTCATGACATTTTGAATTTTTAGAGGTCAGTAGACAGTACAGTAGATAAGGCCCCTGTAGTACTTGTGGCTGACCAAAGTTTTGATCCCAAGGATTGTAAAGAGTAATCCCTGAGCACAAACACAAGAGTAAGTCCTCATCATTCCCCTTTGAGGCCCCAAATACCACAGATTCCCCACCAAAAAAAAAAACAAAATTGAAAATTGAAAAAACAAATTTTCAGGCACTAGGTCTAGAAGCATGGGAATGCAAATGGAGAGAAAAGACCTATTCAAAATATTAACACTAATGCCAAAAGCAATTATTAAAAATGGCAACTGCCAAATACTCTCTGGATAAAAATCTACCAACATCAAGGCCAACCTACAAAACTTAGTCCAGGTTCCCCTAAGTGCTGAAGTCACTCACTTCTGTTCCTTCAATACAATCTCACTGCTGTCTCATAATATCAGACACTCTGTATTACTGAGCTCAAAGATTGAGCTTTTCCTTCCTTATTCTTCTAAATACATAGAACTACCAGATATAACCACAGATCATTATTTCACTATGCTATTGAAAAATTAGCTCTTAATTCTAAATTTGGCTCTTGGTCTTCCTATAGACTCTAACTCATCGTTTCTTCTGACAATTTTAAGAGCTACTGCCAGCAGTGGACTGAAGTATAATATGCTAAGATTACCATTCCCACAAAGTGACACTTTTCTGGCTACTAAGACCTTCCATGCACCCTTTTAATAAATATCAATCAGCAGTATAAAAAGGAAATCTTAATGTTAGAAAATTGCAATTAAAAAAAGAACTTTAAAGAAGGATTAACTTTAAACTCAAAGAGATTATGAAATATACTGCTGATAAGAACCTCTTTTATAAGGAATTCTAAAGGACTTTTTGTTGTTGTTTTAGAGCTACACCCGGGGGCATACTCCTGGCTCTAAACTCGGGAATCACTCCTGGAGGTGTGTTCGGAAGACCATACGAGATGCTGGGGATCAAACCTGGGTCAGTTTGCAAAGGCAAGCCCCTTACTTGCTGCACAGTCTCTTCAGTCCTTCTGAAGTTTTCTAAAACTTTTGTATTACATTTGAAGGAATAAAAATGCATGAAGTTACCTAGAACTGCCATCACTATGCCAAGCTCTCTCTTCCTCTTCTGATGTTCCACCACTGACAGCAACAACTTCACCTTCCTGAAAAAGAGAAATTTTATAGTATTTTATAAAACAAATTTTTTTATTATAAAAACCATCAAACAATGTATGATATGTAATCAAAGCTACATTTAAATAAGTTGTGAAGTGCAGGTCTAGTAGGCTTTTTTATTTAAAAAAAAACCAAATATAATTATTAAATATGTACAAGGTGCAACTCTGATCATTAAAGTTCTATTTAGAGCAATCTGAGAAAATGAACATACTTTTGCTATTTAAGAATCATTATCTTCTAGATTGAATGTAATAAATTCCATGGTTAACAACTGAAATCAATTGGGAAGAAGTCTAAAAATTTGTTTTCGTTTTCAAAAGTTATTTTAAAAATGTTAAAATCAGGAGCATTCTTACTAATATAACATTACTATTACTGCTAAAACAGCCTTAGCGTACACAAAACCCAAAAAACTCTGGTTAATATTTTATCCAAATGGCAGGTGATTGAAAATTATCTGAACTGTTTCTCTTTAGAAAATATTGACTTATCATTATAACATATTACCCTGATAAGTCATAACTTTATTCCTGGCTCCATGCTCAGGAATAACTCCCGTCGGTGATTTAGGGAACCATAGACAAGTGCCGGGGATCAAACTGAGGTCTGCTGTGTTTAAGGAAAGCACCGTACCAAATGTCTATCTCTCCAGACCAAAACATTGGGAGAAGGGGAGACGTGTTCATAAAGTATTATATAAATTTCTTCTGGAAACAAACTAGTAGATTTTATTCAGGAAATTTAATCTCTGCTCAATATAACAAGCTGATCTGAATCTGATCACTCCCAGATTTACTGCAGATTTAAAGGGAAAGAAGAAATACACTTTACTTTCTAAATACAATAAAGACTAAACAGCCCAGAAAGAGACTAAAACACAAAATATTTGCATTAAAGACTTAGGTGTGTCCCAAACATAAATTAAGTGTGCTCTCTCGCGCGCACACAGAGAGAGAGAGAGAGAGAGAGAGAGAGAGAGAGAGAGAGAGAGAGAGAGAGAGAGAGAGAGCCCGAGACTATATTCTGCTCTGATTGCCTTTGTAAAGTTATTCAGCCACACTAAAAAGATGTTAAAGCGGTTAACATGAATGACTCAAATTTTTTAACATGAATGACTTCAAAACTTTCACATATAATAGGAATCTAATTAAAACACAATCCATTTCATGAAAACATTTCAAAGTCACTGTATAAATTTTTCAAATATAAAGTATTTGTGAATAAGCAGCCTACATACATTTTGTATTTTTTGTAATCATGTGTCAATCAGTGTATTTTTCCAGACTGGACACATCATTTTGAATTAAAAACTAAAGCTAATGGAGAATACCCTTTAAAATGGTTGTAAAATAACCAACTTTAGTTAATTTTGCCTTGTTCACAGATAATCAACTCAAAGAATTCCATCTATGTTTAGCACTGCAAACACAAGGTGGCTTTAAAAATTGTATACTAATCAACATTTAAGATCACAGAGGCTCTGCAATAATCAGAGGAAGGGAGAAGGTGTTAAGTACTGTGGAAGGTTAATCTGTGATTGCAAACTGACTTTGTTGAAAGAATATGTAATTGAGTAGGGACAATGATGTTTAGAGATGACACCAATTTAAATTTATACTAGAGACAGGGCCAGAGAGACAGTACAGTGGGGAAGGTTCTTGCTTTATACATAGCTAGCAGCTGATCTGGGTTGGATCCCAGGCACCCCACAGGATCCCCTGAGCCCCTCCAAGAGTGATCCTTGAGTAGAGCCAGGAGTAAGCCACTGAGAGTGCCTCCTCACCACCCCACCAAACAAACAAAACTATACTGAGAAAAGCCAATTTGACAAATGCTTACTGATTTATTTTTATCAGTACAGAATAGAGATTTTGATATTATTACTTTAGCTTTTAAAGGCTTAGCTTTTAAAGTAATAGGAATCCAGGTATAATCCCTGCCTACAATTTAAAATTAGATAATTGTGTAATCCAAACCAATATTAAACAAGAATATTTAACTCATCTGCATTTGTTGTATAAAATTCGGATTCTGAATACATGTATGTGTGCCATGGTTAGAATATACACAGTACACCATATCATTCATTGTAGGATATAAAAATGTATTAGTTAGCATTTAAATGAGAGTAAGTGTGACAATGTTAAAATCAAACCTGAAAACAAATTTATTAATATAATGAATCTTACATCTGAAGAGCTAGTGCCATTTTCTATCTCTTCTGAAGGTCTGAGAGTCTCTTCCAATGCAGATCTTGTACGGTAATTGTGCTGATTTGCCTGTTGCTTTTTGGATTCCCCGAGATCCAGAAAATTCTCATGAACATGATTCTAGAAAAAAGTAAACTCATTTAGTTTCCTTAGAGGTCAAGCTTCGTAGTAAGAAAAGCATGTATTTTAACTATTAACTCATTCACATTTAAAATACAAGTGGAATGTTGTGCCAGCTCAATTATTCTAATAGTACATAAAGTTTAACTATAGGTTTGTATGTTAATTTACATGCTAACAAATGAGTTACAAAAACTTTCCTTCTGATTAGTGACACGGATTTAAGGTTTTACAGTATTATAGATGAAATCAAACATGTCCAATAGAGGAAATTTGATGTAAGGTATATTTGCAGAAGCAAACTGAACACCAAAATGGTGATCATGAACCAACTCTGTTACTAATATTTTAGGACACCAAGTAGCTACCTTCTGTAGATGAATGTTAGAAAAATATTCTGTGGCAGATGAGACTACAAATAGCACTCATTTTTAAAAAGTATGACAAAATAGATGGTACAGAGAAAATGAACTTGAGAAACAAAGGAACTGAGTACACAAAGTCAATATATTTTTTCAAAGTTATTCAATCCAGCTGTATGAACCATAGTTAAACTTTATGATTAAAATAATAATAATTCACACCTAGAAAAAAAGACATAAATAAATAAAGGAAAAGTTATGAAAATTACCTAGTGGCTTTGTACTATGCATGCAATTTATCACATAATAAATCATAACATGTCAAAGAATAAGAATAATCTATAAAGGACTGAGAGAAAATAACTGAAATTCTAATATCTTTATTTTTTGAATTAGTAAATATATTCTCAACCTAAAATATATTCTATTAAATGGCCAGAAAAATAGCACAGGGGTCTAGGTGCTGTAGATCTAGCGCATGGATAAGCCCAGTTTGGTCTCTGGTACTGTGTATGTTCCCCTGAACACAAAGCAAGAAATAATTCTGAACACATTTTTTCCCAAATAGCAGATTTTACATTTTTAGACAACAAAGTAATATTCCATAATACTATTGTGTAGTATGAAAATACTATAGTATAGAAAAGCGAGTTTCTTACTGTAGTATAAAATTACTACAGTTTCTTATTCATTCATCTGTTAATGGACTGACTCCTTGTTTCGAATGATGAGTATCTTTGAAAAATACTCTCTGGATATCCAAATTTAAAATTTCCTCAAAAAGAGCTTCAATCCTAGCTTCACTGTGCATCTCAAGAGATTTATTTCAGTTGTAATGGCAAGCAAAACATGAACGCTGTACTAGATATGAAAATACCAGTCACTACTTGGTCCACAGGGACAGTACTATTCACTACCAAATTTGCAGGATTCCTAGAGGCCAGACACATGGGTTTGCCAATGGGGTAAGGTGATGGCAGGATGCAATTCAGAGCTTTAAACATCATGATTCCGTGGGCTTAATATTTCAGGGGAGGAGCAGGCCCTAAGTGGTTATCAAGAGGCCTAGAGGGCCCACAGTGATTTGTGGCCAATTAAACCTACGTTCAATTTAAGTACCAAACAATGGTCTGACTGTGGTGTCAGGAATTAATACAGCCTTCCCTAGCAGTGCTCCGGAGCCTCCAGGTCCTCTAGAACTGCATCCAGTAAAGCCTAGAGATCAAACAATGGTTAAGGTAAGCACCTTAATCCCTATATATATACCCACAAGACTAAGTTTTACAAAGTAATTTTATTTCCCTTGAACCATAGCTTAATAGCACTTGGCTCTGACACTTTAATCAGCATTCTAACCAGAAAGCAGCAAATATTATTATATATATCAGGGATGCAGCCAATTTTGCTAACGTGGGTCCTGATTCTTTAATGATTATTCTGGTAATATAGTGAACCAATTTAGTTAATATAAAAATCTAACAAATTCATATTAATTTTGTAGTAATTCTCATTTTCTCCCAGAAACTTTAAGAATCTACACTCTTTCAATGTTTAAACAACTTTGTTTTTACTGGTAATATAAGTTCAGTTAAGAACTCAAAAACACTAGAGTTACAATGAAAAAAAAAAGTCTCTTCTCCTCTTCCAGATTATATCTGGTTCTCTTCTCCAGACCAATTTCCTATTATCAAGAGAGGCCTACCTTCCCTGACACAATCTATATATAACAGCTGATCATGAAGGCCAAAGAGATAGAACAGTAGGCTAAGTGATTACTCGCCTTGTATGCAGTCGACCTAAGTCCTATTCCTTACACTGAATATGGTCTCATGGGCATCAGGAGAAATAATCCCTGAGCACAAGGCCTAAACACAGCCAGATTATAGTCCCCGAAATTAACCCCCCCCCAAAGAAAAAACCAAACCAAACCAAACCAAACCAAAATAAAACAACAAAACAATAACAATAAAGGATCACTATATGTAGTTGAAGTTTATAAATACTAAAAAAAAAAGCTGAAGTTAAGTCCAAGATTAGCTTCATGTAAAGCAAGCGCCTTATTCTCTATAATACTTCTTCAGGCTCAAAGCTTAAATTTTTAGGTTACTTTTCCCCTCATGCATCCTTTTTTAACACACTATTTGTTCAGTTAGAACTCTAGTTTCTTATTTTTTATGTCAGATCTTAATATTTGTTCAGTTGGAATTCTAGTTTCTTATTTTTTATGTCAGATCTTTATTTTTCCTCCATCTTTTAAATGAAGCTTACTGATACAACTTACCCCTCTCCCCTTCCATATACACACACACAATACTGAAGAACACAAACACACCTATTCAGAAAAACATATGTGCCCTCTACTAAAGTCTTCTACATTAATTCTACATTCTACAATCCTAAATAAGGATACCTTGGTGTGTAATGGTAAGTATGCACACAAGACCAGACACTTGAGAGAGTATCTATTTTCTACTTTTTCCCCCTAGAAGGTTGGTGGGAAGCCACACACACAGGTGTTCAGGGGAACAGATGTGACGCTGTGATCACACTAGGGTTAACCATGTGCTAGGCAAGTGCCTTAGCCCATGTTCTATCTTTCAACATCTAAGAGATATTTTCAACACCAGGGGCATCATATCATCTGGAGTAAATTTATATGATAGAGGCATAAAATTCTACCTTGTTTCAGTCACTCTAATGTGAGGATCAAACCTACTGCAAAAAACCTACTCTACAGCTGCTTTCACATAGTTTTTGTTTACATACTGCATGACTGAAATCATAAATAAACCAGATAAAACAAAAGTAAACATACTATAAAATCAAGTAAGTGGCTGTCAGAAGGACTGGAAGAAGACGTGACTAAATAGACAAATGTATGGTGAAAAATGAAATAGGACTTTCAGTAATTAATATATTTAAAATATTGATTTGATGCAAAATTGAAAGGTATGCTAATACAATGTTACTTCAAACTGTTTGGGTATTAATTTATACCCAGAAGCAATATTAAGTATCCTTTACTAGATGAAAAAAACCTGCAACTGTGAAATATTATCTCATAATTCATACACTTTGTAATTACTATTATTAAAAGCCTAGAAGTTTATGTCTTCAAATCTTTCAGTAAAATGAGGTATTGTAAATATTATTGTTCTAGTTCTTTTTTCACATACGAAATTATAAACTCTTCTCAATGCAATGGAATGAGCTCTAATGCATTTCCTTAGAGAGCTATATAATAATTTATGTATACATACATGTTATGACCTCTTATCCTCCTTCTACCAATAGATACTACAACTATTTCCAGATTTCATAAAAAGGACACCATAAAGATAGGCATGTAAGTGCGGGCACAAATTAATATGTCTATCCATTTGCAGTGCTTTTCTTCCTAAAATTTTGGAAATTCTTCCAACTATGGGAAGGTATATCCTAAGAAGGATTAACCATATTAAAAATTAACCATATTAAGATTTAACCATATTAACCATTTTATTTCCTTCTTACAATGTTAACATTTTTAAAATACAAAGGAGTCTTAGAACAGTTTTAACACTTATATACAAACATTAAATATTTCAGTATTTACTTAATGTATTTAAAACAGTGATTTCACCATAACTTTGATAAGTCATTAATATTCACCTTTGAAACAGTGGGTATTTTATTCTCTTTTGGGATAGTAAAGTGTTTTCTTTTTTCTTCTGACCTATATGTCTTTACTTCTTCTTCTCCCTTTGCAGTTCTCCATTCTTCTTGCCTACTGAAAAGAAAATCGAAAGTCACACCTATTAATCTACAACTTTTATAACCGATTCCAAGAGGAGCATAAGGTGGCAGAAAGTGACTGTGATTCCTGGTATTTACATATGGAAATCTGTAATTCATCGAGTTCAAATTTAGACTGTACACTCTGAACATGAGGTAGTAAATTACCAGACTAGGTATGTGAACTCAACACTACCAGTTTGCTATAGCATTTAGCAAGCCATATATTAGATTCTTGATTATTCCTAAGGTTAATGTTCCAAGGATTAAAAAATTGAGAAAAATGTTAGTGTGTGGCTAGAGATAGTACAGGGGTTAAGGTATCTGCCTTCCAAGTGACTAACTCTTGTTTGATGCCCAAGACACCACAAAGTCCCCCACGGAATACCACTATGCAGTCCTAGAGGCCAAGTACAATCCCTGGCACTACAGGAGTAGAGCAACAGAACAACCTGGGGATCATGTATTGAACCACCAGCCCATGTGGCCAAGAATCAATGGAAGAGGACTCCAGACCTCTGGAATATTCACTGCATGGTAGACCCATTGGTTTGCAACCCCCTATCCTCAACTCAGTGTACGATTTCATAAAGTGATGATCTTATTTGTCTGATAAATAATTTTTTTAAAGACTTAACAGAACCTAGCCGAATTAATTCCTGAAACTTTGAAAGAATTACATGCTTTCCAGTGGAAGGCCAGTCAGACGTCCGCTGAATAAATTTTAAGTATATCCAGGCATTAGACTGTACTAAGAGAAACATGACTTTTGAACTTTAGTTTCATAAAATTTGAACTCACATAGGCAAATTTGACATTTTAGTTCTTTCCAACAGCAAAGCTTCTGAATCATAAACATACCAATTTTAAACTTTAATTATTTCGTAGAGCAGAACTGGAAAGGAATAAAAATTCAAACTTGGAGCAGCTTTGTAGTATTATTTATTCTTAGAGTATATTAATGTCATTTTACTTTATTGTGGTTGATCATAAATCTCAATGAAAATAAGAGGACTTCAAATCTTTGAAAAAACAAAATTTTGATTTAATTTCTTTATAAAAATTTAGGGATTTTTTTCCTAAAATTTTTGAGATAATTATAGAATCACATATAATTGTACTAAGTTCTTATATCCTATATCCAGTTTCTCATTTATGGTTGCATTTCTCAAAATGATAAAAAATACTATCACAACTGGGGTATATTAATGTTGATATAAACCACTATTCTTATTCAGTATTCCCATTTTATTTTTATGCAATGCATATTTAATACATGGATATTTAGTTCCATTCACATTTATCTAACTTATGTATCTAGTCATATACAGAAACATTCCATCACCTCGAAGATCCATTGTGCTGCTCTCTATCATATCTACCTTTTCCTTCCCTTCTCTTCCTTCCCCCTTCCCTATTCCAGCTCAAGCAATCATTAATATATTCTCTTATTTCTATTTTTGTCATTTCAAATCATCCTTAAGTGGAAGGATACACTTATAACCTCTGAGGCTTATAATCTAGCATAATTCCATCAAGATTCTATTAAATTATTAAATTGGTTAGCTGTTACTTATTATTTCTATGGTGTGGATGTATCAGTTTGTTTAGTCATATACCCAATTTAAAGACATTTGCGTTGTTTCTAGATATTCCAGACTGTTAATAAAGCTATGATCCATTTGTGTTTAAGATTTTGTGTGAACACAAGCTTTCCATTCTTCTGACAAATTCCTACAAACACAATCACTGGAGGATACAATAGTTACACGTTCTGGTTTTTGTTGTTGCTGGAAGGGTGGGGGAAAGAAGACTGACAAGATCCAGCCAATGAACCATGCAGTGTGGGTGAGTGTACCTATATGAACCACATCCTGACCCTACCCTCATGTAAAGTTTATGAAGAAAATGCCAGTTAGGAAAGTGGCTATGTTATTTCTTTATTGTCACCAAAGTGCACGAATTACTCTAAATCCTTTCTAGCATTTGGTGCTGTCACTGTATTCTAGTCATTCTAATAAGTACTATACAAATGATTTCACTGGGGTTTTAATTTGCATTTCCCTACTAGTGATATCACTCGAGAATCTTTTCATGTGTTTACTTGCTTATCTATGTATTTTCTTTAACGAAATTTCTATTCAAATCTTTTCTCATTTTATGATTATTTTTACTAATGACCTTCAGAGTTCTTACAACATGGCTAGTAGCCCAGAGGTTGACTATGAGATTCAAATAATTTTAACCAATGTTCTAGGCTAGACAATTTTAGGGTCTTCCTGGGCTAAGTTATAAACTATCTAACAAAACTGGATAGACCCAAAAAGATTTTAAAAGAATCTTTTTACATGAATATTACTATTCTGTTTTGTTTTTTTCTGCTTTTTAGGTCATACCCGGCGATGCACAGGGGTTACTCCTGGCTCTGCCACTCAGGAATTACCCCTGGCGGTGCTCAGGGGACCATATGGAATGCTGGGAATCGAACCCGGGTCAGCCACATGCAAGGCAAACGCCCTACCCACTGTGCTATATCTCCAGCCTGATATTACTATTCTGCAGGTAAAGTTCCAGAAAGTTGACAAAAACTCTGAAATAATGTCCCTAAGCTCAGTGAAAGATTATTAAATTAGAGAAACACATCTATTCCCTTCTTCATGTTCCTTTCTCATAAGCAGGGCCTTCACTATCAGTCAGCAACCCATTACTTAATAGCCTCTTTTCATCTCCTTATTCTTCTCCTTAAGTCATTAACAATGAACTAACACATTTTGAAAGGAAATAACTTAGTCCCATGTTCTTATTTATAATGTATAAGTTCTCCTCTTACATGTCAAAGAACCCAGTTGTCTTACAAAGGGACAAATATTGGGCATGCATTTGGGATTCATTATAAAGGCCATGCTTTCATGGGGGGGGACAACCACAACTACGAGGACAATCACCAGAACTATGTCAATTTAAGGAAAGACAATCATAATTTTTAATCTATTATTTTTCAAATTCTTTGGAATAGGTTTTTTACAAGATAGGTATTTACTACACCCTCTTCAAATCAACATTAAAAGAGTAAAGTGGAAAAAAATCCAGTAAAAATAAAGTTTGATGTTACTTTTTATTAAGAAAATCTGTGTATGTTTGAGATATGACAGTTATTCAAATCTACAAGTATATATCAAATCCGATCACATTTACATCTATGATTATCTCCCATTTACATATCCTCCTTTTGCATCATTTATATCATTAAGAAAATTATTATACTGAAAATTAAATTTTCCCTGGTCATGAAAAATACTAAATTATGAGAAAAATAGATTCTCTGAACAAAAAAAGAACTGTGGTACATAAAAGTTTACAACTCCTCTTACCTGGCTACACCAGCTGACAGTTCAGGCACTACCACTCTTCGACTCCAAGCTACTAGATCTCGTTCTGTGGCTATTTCACTTCTTGGTGCATTGCTGTGCATTTGTCGTACACCTTCAATTTGTCCACTACGCCTAAGTCCTACATTTGGTGGTGAATGAACCTCTGAGGTAGAACTTACAGAGCCTATATGAAGAAAATTAATATAGGATGTTCTAGTTAAGAACATATCTCCACCGGCTTCTAAAACCAAAAGCCCGTATTTCCACATTAACTTCATATATAGTAACTAGACTACAATACAGGAACTTACAAAAATTACAAAACCCCAGGAAAAGAGTTCAATGCAAATAAAACATGACTATTCAAGTGGTTATATAAATTAATGAATCATAGAGATGACTGGCACAAGCCACAGAGCAGCTGCTGACTTCTCTGAAGGGCTGGGGAAACAATAAAGCTCTGCCTATCAGGTCAAAAAAATTTTAACAGGGCAGATTCATGACAACAGCCAGATTTTTCACACAGGCAGCCAGTAACAACTTCAGAGGGGACAATGGAGTTGCAGAGACCAGCAACAATGCACCAGGTAACAAACTCTGCTATGCTAGTAGCAGCAGGGGGAAAAAAAATCCTTCCCATGCACCCAACACAGAATATAGTGCCTCTGCATCCAGAGTTAAGAAAATCTAAACAAGTAACGACAATCTGGGTTGGAGAGCTTCCACAGAGACCAAAGACAGCACCGACCAGCTGATTCACCTAGAGATCTCCTGGCAGGTGAGAGATACAAACAGTGAGCTGAAGAGGCTCACTTCTGGTCCAGCCTTTACGGAAAACATATGGACATTCCTCAAATAATTATGAATTGAGCTTCCATATAACTCAGCAATTCCACTCTTTAGGATATACGCCAAAGGCTCAAGAACAATATAAAAAAGACATCTGCATTCCTATGTTCATTATAGCACTATTCACAACAGTCAAAATCTGAAACAACCCAAGTATTCAAGAACAGATAGATGACTAGATAAAGAAATTATGGTAAATATACAAAATTTCAGCAGTATGAGAAGATGAAATCATATAATGTGCTGCTCCATGGATGGATCTGCAAAGTATCATGCTGAGAAGTTAGAGGGAGAGAGGCAGACACAGAATGATCTCTCGCCTGTGTGGGAGATAAAATAACACAGTAGGGGAATAAAATGCCCAAAGGCAACAGTCAGGGAAGAATGCAATACAGTATTGGTGAAGGGAAATGGTCACTCGAGGACAACAGAGTGCTGAAAGGAGGTATAAAGTGCCTACCACAGAGTTAGGCTGGGGGGAAGAGAGGGTAACTGGAGATATTAGTGGAGAGAAGTAGACAATGGCAAAAAAATTGGTGTTGGAACATTGTATACCTAAAAACTCAATGAGTAACTTTGTAACTCACAGTCATTTTATTGAATGAAAATAAATCTTAAAAAACTAGCTGAATGAATCAGAACTTAATCACTTCTCTGTCGGAAGTTTAGATTATTTCAACTTTTTTTTTTTGTTTGATTTTTGTTTTGTTTTGCTTTTTGGGTCACACCCAGCAATGCACAGGGGTTACTACTGGTTCATGAACTAAGGAATTACTCCTGGCGGTGCTTGGGGGACCATATGGGATGCTGGAAATTAAACCCAGGACAGGTGCATGCAAGGCAAACGCTCTACCCAATGTGCTGTTGCTCCGGCCCCCTTGTTTCAACTTTTTAACATTTATTGAAAGAATCATTGCTTACCTCTACTTAAACGGCTGGGGTTACTGATACCTGCTTCACCAGAACGTCGTAAGTCTTGCTCCTGTTGTAGTCGTTGAATCATCGTGTCCAGTGGACTAATCTCCTGGTTTGCTTGCTGACTTAAAACTTGGTTCAGTCCTATAAGAAACCCGTCAATTTTAAACTAGAATTAAATTTTTCTTGATTAAAAGATGCAAAATGATCAAGTATATATGATGGGAGTTAAAGGAATCACATGGCTCCTTCAATCTTTATTAAATTATCAGGATTATAATTGCTAGGTATTTATCACAATTTAGGTACTGAATCAGTCCCACATTAATTCAAATAGATATGATGTTTATTAATTCCACTTTACAGATCTGGTAGTAGTTCGCAGGTAAAAAAAAGGTTAAAACCACGGCAAACCAGAGTCAACAACACTAAAATCGTAAGACCAAACTTTAATAACCAAACTTTAATAGATGCCTGTTGAGATTGCATGCTGCGGAGGGGGCAGGACAGGGAGCTTGTTAACACTGGTGGGGGGAAAACACTGGCGTCAAGATCAGTGACAGAGTATCTTATGTCTAAGTCTCAAGTAAGAGTAACTTTGTACAATCACACTGCTTTCATAAAATAAAATTTGGAAAAACACAAAACGAGAACATCTCCAATGCCTTACAATAGTTTCTTTTAAAAAGGAAAATCTGATTACCAACTTTCTCAAAATAAAAAAACTAAGTAATTCATTTACTCAACGAATTCTAAAAACCCTTTGTTCTAAGAATCATGCTAAGGTGGGGTCAGAACAATAGTACAATGGATAAGGTGTTTGCCTTGCACATTATCAGACCGGATTCAATACCCAGCATCCCATATGTCCCCCAAGCCCAGCCAGGAGTGATCCCTGAGTACAGAACAAGAAGTTAATCCCACCACCAGTGTGGAAATCCCTCCACCATTGTTCCCAGTTTCCTACCCACCTTCAAGCCTGCCCTGTTGGCAGGAACAACATGTTGTAACAAGCAATATAAATAAAATCCCAAAGCATTTAAAAAAATGTGTTCATAATTTTTCTGGCCTAAAATAAAACTTGGGTGAAGAGATATAGTATAGCAAGATGGTGCTTGCCTTGCACACAAGACGCCTGTCCTGGGTTCAATCCCAGAGCCCCACCAGTAATGAGCACCACTGAGTGCAACTCAAAAACGAAACACAAAATCGAAAGACTAATAAACTAAACAGCTGATTAAGCCTTCTTTATAGGAAGATTGCCCAAATTTCTATTTAATATAACAGTGCACACATGTGAAAATGGGGAAAGTAGTGTGCAGAACTGTCCCCATTTTAACTCCCACATTCAATCTCCCTCCATGCTTCACATCTCAATATTCTTCATCCCTATCTTATAGACATAAAAGTTAATTACACTTAAAAATAGTCTTCGATGTTAATAGGTAAGCTAGTGTTAATTCTTTCTCACATACCATTATTCTACTTCCAAAGTCACAATTTCTAACTAATTATCAACCTGTAACTATCATTTTTACTCATCTAGTTCATCTATGAAAGCACGGGTCCTATCTAGTTGAAGCACTATTGCACTTATCTGGTTAACAGATATCAGGGACAAACATCACCAATATAAGTTGCTGTATGAATATATAAACAAGTTCATTCATCTGATATCATATTAGGGATTACAAATTAATAATTTTCTAAGAAATCAGAAGGAAAAAAAATCTGTTGATTAAAATGAGCACATACCTGAGGAAGTTACTCCCATTTGAGGGATAAGTTGCTCCTCTCTGCAATTTTCACGACCAGGAACCAATCTTTGATATCTTGATGGATGAGGGTTACCATCAACATCAACCAAAAAGGGAGGGGGCATGAGATGAGGTGCTTGTTGAGTCTGTTCATCTAATACAAAATTATTGGCATCACGGATAAGGGGCCGATAATCACTATGAAAAAACATCTGGTCTGCTATCTGTAGAAAGGTCATTAAAAAGAATAGAAATGTTAAAGTTTATCATCAGAGACTTCTAACAGAGGGCTAACACTTTCATGTAAGACATGACATTAAGATACACCAGTAGAAGAATATTACAGGTATCTTGATTCATTCTTTTCTTGAATCGATTTTAAATAAATCTTGTAGCTTCTACATTAAATTTAACGAACAGAAAAGTAGTTGGATTTTCTTCCTCAATCAGGAAGTTTTATACAAAAAAGCAAATATTAAATAAGTTATATAATTTCTAATTAAATGGTAAAATCAAATTTATGCACTAATCAGTTAAACTTTTATTTAGAGGTACATGTTTTATATTTCTTAATTACTAAAAATTATTTGTCAGCACTTTGCTAACAAATTGTATGCTAAGGAAGTCATACAATTTAGGATTCAAAATAAATTCTTTAAATCTATAATTTAAGATACTTCTTAAGCATACAGTAAGCAACATTTAAAATTAACATGACAAAACTTTCTAAGATTTTCTTTAACTGCTCTAAGCAAGTAAAATTACTGATGTGAGCAAATGCCTGATATACCTAAAACAGAATTTTACTGGTTAATATTAAATTTTTTAAACTTATCTATGAATTTGCATACTTTTATGACTTTATGACTACAGCAAATAAACCATTCAAACCTTTTAGACAGTAATCTCAGATACAGCCTTCTATAATATTCAACACTAGCTACCATAAACAGTTCATATAAGTCTCAAGAACCACAGAAAGCCACAGCTCTATGGCCCAGAATAAAGTACATTATCCATATAAGTAAAACACGTTAGATAATTTCAAAGATTCCCTTTCTGGATCTCTCCCATTGCTAGCTTATAGATCAGTACTTAAGAGCCCTGATCTAGATCATTCTATTCAAGTAAACTCATTACTTCTGAAATATATTCATTAAGGTCTAATTATTACATGATGTAAGGAGATTTAACAACCATCTTCATCCTCTTCTCTTAGACATGTTTCCGAGTTATTGCATTCTGGGGTCACACAGAGCTGTGCTCAGGAGGCCATACTACAGTGCTGCAAACTGAACCAAGGTAGAATGCATTCAAGCAAGTGCTGTAAATCGTGTATTATCTCTGGCCATTCCAAATTATTAAAAATCTTAACAAGATTTATGTTAATCTTATGACAACCTTTATATCCCCAAATATAATCCTACCACACATATGCATTCAGTAAAAAAAAAAAAAAAAAAAAAAAAAGACGAACAAAAACTATAGAGAGAAGAATGTCATAATACTCTACCTTATCATATTTACTACTGGAGCCAAATCCAAAAATTAAAAGATGTCCATGTGAGTCTGTGCATGCAAAATGCTGACCATCAGGAGAGCATTTGCAGTCAAATACTGCACCATGTCCTTGGCCTTCAATCTGAAATGTTTTTAACCAACAGTCAGAAAACTGTCAATAAAATACAGAGTTGGTCGATATAGTCACTAAAATTTATAATAAAAGATTTATAAGGACACATCCTAATGAAGTAAAGTTAGGTATAACAAACGGAATACAGTAACAAAGTAATAGTCATGAAAAGTGCCAGATTAATAACCTGGAAAAACAAAGTGTTCTACTTATCCAGAAACCAGATACAATTCAGGAAATAAAGTAACACCAATATCCCCCACCCACAGAATTCTGCTTCACATCTTTAACCCAGATTTAAAACGTAATAGCACCTCATTCATATTCCATTTAATCAAGCCCTTTCAACAAAGGCCAAGAATGTGTAGTAATGGTAGTGATGTTTTGCTAACTCTTGGAAGTAGTAGCCAGAGATCACTGCTCACAAGACACTAAATTTTTTTCCTGCTTGGTAATAAAATCCCTTGATTGACTCATTTTTTAAATGGTGAATTTCAAAGGTTAAAGAAAAGGTTTTTTTTACCTGATAATTGTTTTCTGTTTTCCAGTTCCATTAATCCAGAACGAATGGGTTTCTCCCTGCAACCTGTCAATCAAACAGAGGTGGCCAATCACCACTCTGAATTTTTTTGCTCTCAGTGCTTCTTCAGACTATGTTCCAGTTGAAAACTTCTTAGCAGTGCTCTGAAAGAGGTAAAAATTCTACCCTATCTAAAGCACATCTAGGGACTGAATTTCAGAAAACAACTAAAAGAGGGAGTTGACTCCCTAACAAATAACAACTAAGGATGATTCCAACAAATGCAATTGGATTTCTGGATTAGCAGAATCGGAACACACATACATTATCAGGTAAGAAAATACCTCCTCTCTGTTCCGGTATCCACTGATCTAGAACAAACTGATTTTCATTAGTAATAAACCCAAACCCCAGAAAATGCTGGAAAAAGAGAAGTGGTATTTTTCTTTCTCTAGTGTTAAAAATATGGGAGAGGAATAGATGTATAGTTTATTGTCAAATAAAGAAGAAAAATTAAAATTTGAAGAATAGTTGATTTATCAAGGAAGGATAGCATTTTGCTCAAGAGAAAATACTGCTCTAAAAAGAAGGATTCTGTGTAAGAACAAAAGAGTTCGCCTCGAAAAGAAAAGCTTTTTCTTTGGGTTGTTAAAAAGGACTAAGTACATTGGTGTTTATCAGTGTTAAATGGTGATATAAAGAAAGAAATGAGAAAAACTTAAAAAAATATTAAAGAAATTTGGTGAACTTATCTAATGTCTAGCATACTTTAAAAAATGGATATTTAAGAATGCAGATGATGGAGTATAATTCAACTCTATTACTACTCAAAATCAAGAAAGAATAAAACTAATTCTCCAGACAGAATACTACTAATATAGCTCACTATTTGCTAAAAATGAAATTTCTGTCAGAATTCAAATCTCTATTTGTCAACGTATTCTAAACATTACATGAACTGTTTTCAGTAACCACATGAACAAGGTCATCTCTAAATAGAATTTCACACAAAAGACAACACTAAGAATTAAAATGGCCTTGGTCATGTGCTATTACTCATCTCAGTTCACTCAAAATTTCACAAAAAACAAAGAGAAAAAAAAGAAGTGCTGTATTAGTTATTAAGTTTAAAGTTGTAAGTATACAACAGAACAGGAGATCTGAAAGACGCCTGACTCAAAAGTGCCATCATGTATTGACACAATACTCCTGTGCACAGCAACTTTCATGCGATGTTTAGGCAATCTTGATCCCTGTGGGTTTTTTTTTTTCCTTTTGCAATACCCAGCAAATTAGTCAGGGCTTACTCCTGGCTCTGCTTACTCAGAGACCACTCCTGGTGGGCTCAGTATACCACATGGAATGCTGGAGACTGAACCAAGGTTGCACATGTGGAAGGTAAGCACCCCATGTGCTGTACTATCATTTCAGCCCCCTTATATTTTTTTGGAAGGGGGTGAGCTTATATCCTTCAAAGACTGTATCAATGATATATATCAGTGTTGCCACTTTTACAGATGGTCAAAAAGCTCTTAAAAGAATTCTTGAGGTGAAACTTTCAAAGCTACATTAGGAAAAAAAAAAGGCAAAGAAAAGACAGAAATCCCATTGAAGGACATTCAAAACACACGCCGCTATGAATATGACAATATGGAACTAATGGTTTCAGTGTAAGGCATCGGTTTTACTTCAAAGAACTTCACGGTGAAAGAATGAAAGTATATTTAAAAAAAAAAAAAAAGGAAAATCATCTTACACGAATTAACTGTTACTCTTTAAAGAAAGCACTGCACATCTGCTTTACTAATTAGAAATGATGCTCATAATTGTCCTAAAATTTTTTGTTGTGGAGCACGTATGGCTGTGCTCAAGGCTTGTTTACTCCTGGCTCTATGCTCAGGGATCACTCCTGAAGTTCCAGGGCATAAAATGCAGTGCTGTGGACTGAAAAGAAGTCTGCATGTACAAGGCAAGTAAATGCCTTAATCCTTGTCCTATCGCTCTGGCCACCTAAAATTCTATGTTTTTCTTTTGAAATAGCTCCTCAAGTAATAAATAACTATACTGGGCTTTCCAACTGATATATATTGCAAAATATTTACTTTCACTACATTAAATATTCTCCAACTTTTCGTAAGTTAATATAAGTCAAATCTTATAGGATTTGATCTTCTTAAACTGGGGTGGAAGTATTTATGTCTAAATACTCTCAAAGATTAAATTTAATTAACAAAGACACTATTGAATATTCATGTGTAACTACAAACTACTGACATCTTAAAAACCAAAAATCAAATGTTTTACTTATAAGTTAATAAATTTTAATATTAGGATAGTACAGTAGTAACCATTGACTGCTGTACTAAATTACAAAACAAATAAGTGGTAGTGACAAATTTTTAAAATAAGTTATTTTTAGATGATCAATTCACCTAATGAAATTAAGTATGCCAACTAACATTATTTGGGACATACATAAAGAACAAATACAACTCATACACATGAATTAACAATAAACTGAGAAAAGTTTATTAATCATTGTAAGATCTCCAAGAGTTAAAAAGAAAAGATAATAGATTACATTAAAGAATTCACTTTAGATAACTTTTTTGAACAAGATGAAAAAGATGAAAGAAATTAAATGACTTGTAGAAAAGCTCTAAGATCAACTAAAGAAACAAAATTTTCCAAGAAATTAGTAGTACAATCTTGTTAACTTAGGTTTAACTCAAAAAAAGATACAATTGGTTTAGAAGTATGACGAAAGAACTGTCATCCTTAATGAATAGAGTACCTGTAACAAGGCCTAACACCATCCACAACTTTTTGAATCTGTGTGCGGTGGATAGATGAAAAACCGAAAGAGACAGAGAAATGAGGCCTGAGAACCAAAGACCCTCTTGTAATGTGCATATCATCTCTCTGTGAAATGACAGAAATCACTTAAAGAATTATCACCAACCTATCCAGTTTTAAAAATTCTAAAATCTAATGCTCAGATGGATTTTTAAGAACTAGATATATCTGGAAATGAGGGATGCTAAAAGCACTAGAATGAAGACTAAAACTACAGTCAGAAAATCGTATTAATTCAAGAGGATTAAAAATACATATATTGAAGAACGCATTCCTAGAGAAATCTGACACAAATGAGGAAGGTTAAAAGTATGCACTACCTAAGCAGAACCACACTTTTAAAATATTCTAAGTCAAAGACCAGAGTAGATTGTCTCTCATTCATTCCCCCTACCCCATACCATTGATTAGAATGGAGCACCTTACCTAGAAAGTACTCAAAAACTTCTAATTATTAATTTATAAAAATTATCTTCATAAGTTTACAATATGCTAAGCATTACCCTCAAAATGTTAGTTTTAGTGATAGGATAAACCAAGATTTATTGATTTGACTGGACAAAAAAATACAAGGCATCTGTTTTTTTACAGAATGAAATAAATACAAGTCAGCTATGGGAAAAGTGATCTTGCCATTAGAACAACGTGGATGGCATTACAGAGAGGATCAGGGTAAACAAAGTCAGAGGACAAATATAAAATACCACCAAAGAAAGGTACAGGCAAAACAAAACCATTGGATTCTAAGTACAAAACTGCATGTAGGGGTATGTGCAAAGGATATAAGTGGTTCAACATGTTGTGACAGAGGGTTGTTATCATTTTGGTGGTGGTTATACTGTGGTAACATATTTGAAATTATAAAACACATTTGAAAAGTATAAACCAGTACTTCTACTACATAAACAATACATAAATATGATGTTACTTTAACTTAAAAATATCAAATGTAAAAAAATGTTTTAAATCAATTTTGGAGAAAACAAATGATTAAAAACGTATGCTATCACAGATAACTAAGTAAATCTTGGAAGCCTAATTATCACAGTTATCATGTAAACAATGATATCTCTTAATGGAAGAAATATAGATGTAAGATTACTCTAAGTGCCTTTCCTATACTGAAAAATCAATGTTGGAATTATTGCTCCAAGTTTAAAAGCAGTTTTCTATTGTTTATCTTCACCTACTTATTTCAGAAATATTTACTGATGTCAACTATGTGACAACAAAATCAAGAGATTCAAAAATAGATATTAATAAATCTTTGGGGATCTGATCATTTCAACATTTGTTATATTTTTAAAGTAAAACTGGAAATTTCTTCCAAATTAAATAGTGCCAGATTTACATAAGAATGAAAAAAGGAAACTAGTAACTGAATTGATAAAATCAGTTATACATGTTACCCCTACCCATACCAGAGATCAAACCCAGGGCTTCACATATGAATGCAGTTTACTACCAAGTCTGTACTTCGAGCTATAGACTTAAAAATAAATAAAGTATAGGTTAAGAGGTACCAGACAGGACTATGTCCAGGGGACTATACAGTGCTGGGAACTGAATCTGAGGCTTCAATATACAAAGTATGTTCTCCAAGTCCTTTTGAGTTTTATCTTTCTAGCCCTACTGTAGACTTTACTCAAAGAGAAAAACTCTTTAGCAAAATAAACAGTAACTGAAAATTTAATAATATTTACCAATATTCTATAACCAAGCCCTCCTTGAAATTTATCCTCCTTTGGGATCTCTGGCCTATTGGCATGGCCTCCTCCTAACTTACTCTTCTCAATTACAGACTGTGCTTGCTCTTCTATTCTCCTAAATGCAACTATTTCTAACATTGTTTTAAATTCTCTATGCTGCTATGCCTCCATGAAGAGTGTGTATAATTCTACCTGGAAGACTTTACAGTTTCCTTCCTTTCACTTCTAGCCCTTTTTAAGCCTTTGCTCTCCAAGTGCTGGCTGGCCATTTTCATTTACATAATTCAATAGTTCAGCCTCAAAACAAACACAAAATTTAAAACATCAGTTTTACTTTACATTTTTCTTACTTCCATTAAGAATACCATTGTTGTCAAATCACTTAGACTTTATATGCTCAATATATCCTGTATAATCTACAGCCCAAATCTTTTATTCAATCAGTCAAAAAAACACCAAGTCCAGTATCTCCCCCTATCGCCACCCCCACCAATTTCTTATCTACCTACTCCTAAAATTTTTCTGTTAAGATTTTGCTGATGAGGGCATGGAGCAATAGCACAGCGGGGAGAGTGTTTGCCTTGCATACGGTCGACCCAGGTTCGATTCCCAGCATCCCATATGGTCCCCTGAGCACCGCCAGGAGTAATTCCTGAGTGAAGAGCCAGGAGTAACCCCTGTGCATCGCCGGGTGTGATACAAAAAAGAAAAAAAAAAAAAAATTTGCTGATAAAAAAGTTCCTGAAACACAAAATAACCTTCCCTCCCCCCAAACTGACTTTGTTTCTTTTTTAATGTTTTACAACATATATCCAGCAATACACATGTCTTACTCCTGGCAGGGCTCAAGAGCCTTGAGTGATGCTGGGGGCAGAGAAGAGGTCTGCCACATGCAACATTAAATATCCTAACCATGATACTAACTCTCTGGGCCTATATTTACTAATGTTTCCGCATATAACATTAAATGCCTTAACCACTATACTCCCTGGACCTATATTACTATATTTACTATATGAACATATTTATGGCCAAAAAATTAATTTGAGGTCATCAATTATCTATTTTAAGTTTTTTAAATATTATTATCCACTTTGCAAATTTTATTACAGATTAATTTAGAATATGAGTATTATCTATAATGTTGCTTACAAAATTTTTCTTATTTGGGGTGTGGGGCAAGGGGTAGGCACTGGGTCTTACCCAGCTGATCTTAGGACTTACTCCTGGCTCTGTGCTCAGGAATCACTACAGGCATTATGTGGTGATAGGAATTAAATCTGGGTCACACTCATACAAAGTAAGTGACAACCATTTTACTATCTTTCCAGCATCACAAAATGATTTTTCTTACTTAATTTTTATTTATCTTTTAAGAGAGCTCCAATTCTCTCCACTCAACAGAATATTATGACCTTCCACCCTGAAATGATTCCTATAGATACAAAAATCATCCTTTTCTCATGTGCTATGATACCATTATAATCTATTAAAATTTATCCTTTTAGGTACCACTGGCTTCCCAACTTCACTACAAATCAGGTTTACCTGATGCTGTCTCACTCTTCCTTGTGATTCCCAGATGTTGTTTGTATAAGATCTCAAATATTTGCTGCAGTATTGCTAATAATAAAAACCTGCATGTTTACAATGTACGTAATTACTATTTTTTCCATGTAACTTTCAAATCTCAAATACTTCTGTGATAACAGTTCTTGGAAAATGCCCACAAAATGTAAGTTACTTATCCTATGACTGCAATAAGCTACAGAAACTCCAATTCATGGCAATAATTTGTAAGGCACATTTTTTTAGTACCAAGATATAATTGAAAAAAAGAAACAAAAGCCCATACAGCAATAAGAAAGTGACATTAACTCGTTTCTAGTTAGAAGACTGAGTTCTTAACCAGAGATGCTAAAAGAACAAGAATCCTATAAATATAATTTGCACACATCATCTAATTTGATTCTGATAAATGATGGGAGATGGACCAACAAAGGATGAAGGAAAAAAGAAGGATCAAAATGATGCTACATAAAAGAGTGCAGTATTAAATACACCTAGTTTAAGCTTCTTTTTTCCCTAACTGAATACATGCAGCTACAGTTGTCTAAAACTAAAATAGAGGTCACACTGAGAACACGTCAATGTCAGAAGTATGCCAAGTGCAAAAATTCTGAGTGGTGGATTGGCAGCCTCTGCTGATTTGGAACGTTGCAAGGAGAAATATACTGTTCTGGATTAGTGGACACTGGAACATTTTTTTAATCTCTTAAGTAAAAGAAAGGTTAAGAGAACAATTATAAAATAAGAAAAAAATAAATGAAAATAGTTATTTGGTATTTACCTATAAAACAACAAAATTAAAAATCAAAAACAATAATTGCTTTTTTAGCAAGACATATTATACTTATAAATTAAAATTAAAACAAGATAGGCAACAACAAACTAGAGCTTTGAAATGTGACAGAAATAGAAAAGATATGAAATATGAGGGTCAGACAAAGCTGGAATGGTAGAGAAAGCAAGAAAAATAAAGCAAAAGTGCCAGACACAGAGATAACATAGGTTCTACAAGCCCCACTCTAAATTCATTTTATTTACAATCTACTAATCCATCAACTGGCCTACTAAAAAATTTGAAAGTTTCTTTTCATAAATTTAATATTCACTTAAACTTGTTAAAATTTGTCTAAACTGTAGTAATAGTAGAAAACTATAAAACAATTTTGTGTTTATGGTTAAATTAAATTTCTAAATCTGTCTACCCTTTTCAGGGAAGTCAATACTACAACACTGCCCAACTTCAATTCAGAGCTAGCACACATTTTCCAATTATTTCTGGAATAGTTTGTATCCCTTTTATCATGGAATTGGAATTCGAACCTTTAAACAACTCCACTAAAGACAAAGCTGTATTATTACCTATTCCTATCACTGTCAAAAATATGTGGGCTTGCTAAACTAAATCTGGACAATTTAGAATAGCATTAATAAGCAATTCCTAATAACCAAATAGTGTTCTTCCCCCAGATAGGAAATATAAGGACTGAAAAAAAGAATAAAATGGAGTTTTTAGATGAATCTAGAGAAGTTTAAAAAAAAAAATAGAATAAAGCACAGCATTTTTCTTTTGGTGGAGGAGGGGCACACCTAGCAGTGATCAGTGGCTACTCCCAGCTGCAAGTGCTCAGGGGAGCTTGCGGTGCTCAGGTGCATGCCTCCTGCATGCAAAGCATGCACTCTTAACACAGTGAGCTATCTCTCTGGCCCTAAAGTTATTTAATGTTTGTAATTACCTCTACAGTTGTTTCAGGTTTATTCTGTAATAAATATTTAAGAGGCTAAAACTTTACATATTATACTTTGCCAGTGAATGCTTTGTTGATTTACAGAATTTTTTTATTTTTGATTTTTAGTACTTTGACTTGGGGAGGTAGTGTATATAAGGACATGTACTGTGTGTTGTATTTCATGTCCTGCATTACATTATCTGTTATTTTATATACTTCTTATAACAACAATAATAAAAAAAACGCAACCAGTCCCCAGTTACTTCTTACATTCTGAACCTCTATTAGGAGAAAAGCTACAAATAAAATTGGGGAAAACTGATTCCGTTTTCCTAGATGATGTGAGTAGGCAAGTAATAATTTAAGATTCTGGAATAAATTAGAGGATTATATAAGCACAAAGGAATTAAATATCTCTTTTCTCAAGTTCAAATCTTTTAAGTTGTTTATAAATCTAGGAAGTCCCGAAAAAAAGAGTAAGATTTTCAAAAGATTAAGTTATGGTTGAAAAAAATTATTTTAAAATATTTATTTAATTAGTATCAACACGCTAAATATCAATCTAATTTTAAAACGTTAAAACAGCATTAAAAGGAATGAAATATCTAACATATAACACAGGATTTCTGACTATCATTTAAATGTCAAAATGCTGTAACAAAATGTTGTAAACCTAAAAAATATATTTATAAAAGGCTAATTAATATAAAAATTTATTACATGAGTTCATTATCATTTGCAAAGGTACTGTAAATCTAAAGTGAAAAATTCAATTATAAAAAAATGTTAAGCCCCATTCACCAAATCAACTTGATTAAGACTTCACTTTTAAGAACTTGTATATTAAAACAATTGGGGGTGGGGGAGCAGCCATAACTGGCTGTGCTCAGGGCTTACTCCTTGCTCTGCACTCAGGGATGACTCCTGGTAGGGCTCAGGTGACCATATGGGATGCTGGTGACTGAGCCCAGGCCGGTCACATGCAAGGCAGGTGCCCTACTTACGTTATTATTTGGTCCAGCCCCCAAACTATTTTTTTATTTTAAAGATACAATTTGCATTCCTTGTTTACATGTTGAAGATAATGATAAATTTCCTTAGAAGTTTGTTTTAAAACTCTTATTACTTGATCTTATTAAAATTTTATGTAAATATTAAACATTTCAAGTGTAAAAATGGAATACTGCAAGAGTTATTAATTTTTAACCCTCTGGAGACACTAAAATTAGTCTCTCTATATGGTATTCAAAAATATTCACCAAGTTGAATTATTTATTATCAGCAATTAGATTTGTTAATTAACTTTTTGGACATTTTAGTAATTCAAGAACTTTGCAACATAAGGCCAGATAGTTAAAATCAGAGTTAAAAAACTCAGATTCATGATAGCAATAGTGAACACAAACTTTTACTTCTCCCTCAAATTGTTTATCTGTTTCCTTAATAGTCA